>NW_012101366.1:5892365-5901741 GCF_000951045.1 Mandrillus leucophaeus
CTACCAGAGGTACAAGGAGATAGATAACTCTTAATGTTTAAAAATCACAATGGACATAAAACATAGGCAAATAGATACATACTCTTTGCACGCTACCTAAACATGACACCAAAGGTAGAACCCTAAAGAAAGATCAATAGATTTTACCTTTTTTTTTCAAGAAACTACCATAAACAAAATGACATGTAAATAAATATTTATATCATGGCACATGTATACCTATGTAACAAACCTGCACGTTCAGCACATGTATCCCAGAACTTAAAGTACAAAAAATTAAAAAATAAAAAAAAGACATGGAAACTAAAAATAAAAAGCAAAGAAATATTTATTTATTATTATTATTAGTTTTTTAGAGTCAAGGTCTTGCTGTGTGCCTAGGCTGGAGTGTAGTGGCATGATCACGGCTCACTGCAGCCTTGAACTCCTGGGTTCCAGCAATCCTCCCATCTCAGCCTCCCGAGTATAGGTGCACCACACCTAGCTGCTTTAAAAAATATTTTTTTTGAGATGGGGTCTTGCTATGTTGTCAGGCTGGTCTTGAACTCCTGATCTCAAATGATCCTCCCATGTCAGCCTCCCAGTTGCTGAGATTACAAGTATCACACTCAGCTCCAGAAATATGTATTATAGTGAGGAATATTTAAGGAGTACCAAAGTTAAGGAGCATTTATTATAATGAAAAGGAAGCAACCTAAAAGTCCAACACAGGAGACCAATTATATAAATCATTCAGAGAATACTATAGAAATTAAACATAATGTTTTGAAAATCTATTTAAATGACAGAGAAAAAACTGTCCAAAACAACAGATGCAGCATAATCCCATTTTGCAATAAACAAATAGGTGTATAGTGTGTGTCACTGCAAAAAGAACATTAAAAAGTCATAGTTATCTCTGATCTGTGGGATTATAGATCTGTTTTCTTCTTTATATTTACATGTACTTTTTGAACTTTCTGACCAACATGCACTGTTTTATTGTTTGTTTGTTTTTCGTTTTTGTTTTTGAGATGGAGTTTCCCTCTTGTTGCCCAGGCTGGAGTACAGTGACATGATCTTGGTTCACTGCCACCTCTGCCTACCAGGTTCAAGCAATTCTCCTGACTCAGCCTCCCAAGTATCTGGGACTACAGGCCTGCGCCACCATGCCCATCTGATTTTTTTTGTATTTAGTAGAGATGGGGTTTCACCATGTTGGTCAGCATGCACTGTTTCTAAAATAAACAGTACATTTTTATTTTTCATAAACAAATTTACTAGAAAATAAATGCTTTCACATAATATTCTATGCTTGATACAATATGAGCTTCACTTAATACAGTGCTAGCCAATAGATTGTAATTATTTACTTACTCTTCCCCTGCACTCACTACCTAGAACTTTTCTCTACTCTAACTAAAGTAGAGTTAGAGTAACTAACTAAAGTTATTTTCTCTACTCAATGAATCTAAGCCTTCACTTTAAAATGTCCGAGTATGCCACAGACCATTTCAAAAATATTCCCCAAGAATGTTATTAATTCAGACAACTTTAAAAGATCCACATAAATGCATTTAATATCAGAGGATCCCAGAACTTTTTAGAACCAACAGTAAAAAGTAAGCAGGGAAATAGAAAAATTAGCTGCATGTGAAATAAAACAAACTCAAGTTTTGTTTGAATTTACAAAAATGTATGCCGAAACTAGAATAGAGACTCCTCTTACTCTTATTAACTAAAGAAGCAAACAAAAAATTTTACTTTCTTACACCTTACATTTTTATGCTAGGGATGGTTGTATGGTTGTAAATAATAGAGAACCAATGGATGAAAGAAATTTTTAATTAACTCATTTATTCATTCTGTAAATATTAATTAAAGACTGATATTGTGTCAGACCCTAGAGATATAGATGATGGATGTAGCTCCCACAGGGACTCACAATCTAATCATGGAGACTATGTAGTAAGCAAATATTTTCAATGAACATGTTCAAGAGGTGGTAAAGGAGAGAATGGTAAACTCAGGTGGAAGAACTGGAGAGTCAGAGAGGACTTCTCAGAAAAGAGATTCCTTTGAATTGAGTCTTGAAGAAAAAGTGGTATTTTTCCAAGTGGAAAACATAGGAAAGTTCAAAGGCAGAGGTGGGATGAAACAGCATGACATTGAGGAGACTGTGGACATTTTAGCAGGATGGAGGGCTACGACACTAGGAAATATAGAGAAGCTCATCACATCATGCAGCCAGATCATAAGTATCTTATAACCTGCTAGGTTTTACCACGTAGACACTGGTAAGCAACTAAAGATTTTTTTGTTTTGTTTTGTTTTGTTTTAAGCAAAGGAGTACCAAAATCAGATTGGTCTTCTGATAACATCACTCTGGCTATATTGGAAGAGTTCACTGAAACTGGATGTGGGTGGGATGAGGATCCCAGTAGTGAGATGAAGGAGGACTGAAGACAAGACAAAATGGTGGGTAGAAGGAGGAAGGGTAGGTTTGCAGTCATATCTAGGAAGTATAAAGAAGGTAAGACCAAAGAAATAAGAAGAGTAGATAATTATTTCCACATTTAGTTTGAATAGCTGGCCACATGATGGTATCATTAACTGAGTTAGAACAAATAGGAATACGGGAATATACTGTTTCAGATATGTTGGTTTTTAGGTAGCGTGACATAGTATCAATTTTGCCTGCCATGCCACCATCCCTATCTGCCATGCCACCATCCCTATCTTCTATTAAAAGCACTGCCATCCCTCTTCCCTTTAGGAACTAGTCTTTCCCTATATAATCAAGAATAATCACATGATTATGGTGAGGCTGCTAATGAAACTATCTATTACAGAGGTCGCTACCTCCATATCTATTTTTAATAATACATACATATAAGTCACACTCCCTTCCTTTCCCCCAGCAATTTTAGCTAGGAACGGCAGCCGCTCCACTAGAGACTACATTTTCTAGTTTTCCTTGCATTTAGATGTGATCATGTGACTAAGTTCTAGACAATGGTATATTAACCAAAGTGGTGAAACTTGTAGGTCACACCCCTTAAAAATCTTCTATGTCATACCCCTAAAAAGCAGCTACATGCCTTTGACTCCCTTTCTCCCTGCTTGCAGGATAGAAAGCAGATGTAATGGTGGTGATCTGAGACCATACCAACAAGAGAAATATCATAGGGAATGGCAGAATCCCAAGACAGAAGGAACTTGAACACACTGGAAACATGCAAGCAATCTACCTTTTAGACCACCTACCAGCTTGGACTTTTATGTGAGAGAGAAATAAGTATCTACTTTATTTAAGTTATCATTGTTTGTCTGTGTTAATACAACCAAAGCAATATTTAACCTGATAGAGTACTCTTCCAATTATATTACTCAACATGGCCCCAAAGGGGTATGTAGAAGTCTCAGGCTGGCACACCCTTTGCTGGATGTTTTTAATACTGAAACTGGGAGAAGCTCTTTCTACTGAGGTCACTAAAAGTAGACAATGTAAGGGCCTGGCACAGTGGCTCACGCCTATAATCTTAGCACTTTTGGGAGGCCAAGGCGGATGGATCACAAGGTCAGGTGTTCAAGATCATCCTGGCCAACATGTCGAAACCCCATTTCTACTAAAAATACAAAAATTGGCCCAGCATGGTGGCATACACCTGTAATCCCAGCTACTCAGGAGGCTGAGGCAGGAGAATCGCTTGAACCCGGGAGGTGGAGGTTGCGTGAGCCACCGTCTGGCCATCCTGAGGCCAATTCCATGACTGCTCTTCCTAGGTTCAAATATGTTTTTTTGTTTTGTTTTGTTTTGAGATGGAGTCTCACTCTGTTGTCCAGGCTGGAGGGCAGTGGCACAATGACCTCAGCTCACTGCCACCTCCACATCCCAGGTTCAAGCGCTTCTCCTGCCTCAGCCTCCATGTAGAAGGGATTACAGGCGCCCACCACTACACCTGGCTAATTTTTGTATTTTTAGTAGAGGCAGGGTTTTGCCATGTTGGCCAGGCTGGTCTCAAACTCCTGACCTCAAGTGATCCACCCTCCTTGGTCTCCCAAAGTTCTAGGATTACAGGGGGTGAGTCACTGCATCCAGTCCCTTTGGTATAATTTAGTTTGATGTAGATATCAGTTGGCTGCCACAGGAAGAGTCCTAAAATTTACAAGGTATCTATGGGACATGTTGACAGAGATAGTTCCTGGATTGAATATACAGGTTTAGGAATCAGGAAGGAAATAGTATAGGGTTCAGAACATAGATAAATTATTGTTGTTACTATACAACTTTAAAAAAATATTTGCATGGCTCTAGGATGGTCACTCATCTTTTAAATTTACTTTATGTAAGAATTACAGAGACAGTTCTCTCAAATACCGACACCACACGTGAAAGATATACAAAGGAAATAAAATTCCAGGTTCTCTCATTTTCTATACTAGCTACTTGTGAAGAAATAAGTGGTCATTTATTAGAGGCTGAAATTAAACATTTATTCAGAAATGCAAATGGTTAATGTTTTATAACTAAGAAAACTAAAGCTGGTGATTTTATTTACCAATGAAAGATTTTTTAAAAGTAAAAACCCAATTATTTCCTTTAATCCTAACTCTACTTATCAAATTATAAATCTGAGCTGAAGAGCTCATCTATCATTCATTCATTCAACAGTTATTGAGGTTCTATCATATGCCAGGCACTTCTAAGCTCTTGTGATATAGTAGTGAACAAAACAAAGTTCCTGACCTCATGAAGTTTCTAGCAGTTGACAGGCTGTATCAAAAGAACAAACAAGGTAATTATAGTGTTATGAGTGCTACAAGAAAATAAACTAGGGCAGGAAAGTTCTACTTTGGGAATGATGGTCATGGAAAGCCTCTCCAACGAAGTACCATTTGAGCTGAGACCCAAAATAGTCTGGTCCTATCCCTCTGCATCATTAACTGGTAATGGCATCTCTTTTCTCTACTCCTTTATTTTGGTACTTAAGAATTCTCCGAATTAAGTTTTTTTCTGATCCCTATCTTCAAGGATATTGTTTGCCCATATACCCTTTAGTGAACTTAAATGCCAAACAAAACAAAGCAATAAAGCTATATGCCACATGAATTCCTGGTTCCTCTGTTCATCAGGGCTATGTCCTGAAGTTCTTTGATTTCCCTTCACAAATCCAAACATAAGGATATGTCCTTACAAAAGAGCAGCTGAGTGCCATAACAGCCATGTCTGTATTAAGTTTACTCTGCCAAATTCACAAGGCATGTGAAAATAAAATCCCTTCTGGAAGGTGTATTTGGTCAATATATTTCTTGGAGAAGTTCTTGGCATCAATTTGTAAGTGAGAAAAACTCTTGCTGTGATTCTCATTCTCTGGTGAGAGATATGTGTTTCATTCTTAGAATTAAAAAAAACTTTTGAGATTGTTAACACAGCCTCAGTTACAAACCATACAATGATTAGGAAGACCCATTCCAGTGAGTTTATTTATTCATGATAGACCAGAACCGAAAGTAGAAAAGAAAGGTTATTATTATCAGATATATATATTTATATATAATATATAAATATATTATAAATAATTATAATATTATATATAACATAACATTATTATCAGATGGATCTTCAGATCATCAGGCTAGTGAGTAGAAACTTCGCTGAAAAGGCGAGACAGGCCGGGTGTGGTGGTTCATGCCTGTAAACATTTTGGGAGTCTGAGGCCCGCGTATTGCCTGAGCTCAGGAGTTTGAGATCCGCCTGGGCAACATGGCGAAACCTCGTCTGTACTAAAAATACAAACAATTAGCTGGGCATGGTGGCATTTGCCTGTAGTCCCAGCTACTCAGGACGCTGAGGCACAAGAATTGCTTGAGCCTGGGAGGTGGAGGTTACAGTGAGCAGAGATTGTGCTGCTGCACTCCAGCCTGGGCAACAGAGCAAGACCCCATCTCAAAAAAAGAGGGGCAGAGAGAAGTGGAGAGGAAGAGTCCAGGAGAATAGAAAAAGGGGAAAGGAGAAAAGAGAAAGTGGAAGAATTGCCTGATTAGTAACGAGCACTTTTCTGTCCTGCTTGTTCTGCTCTTTGAAATTAAGAGCTTAATAAAGTCTGCATCTCCTGTCATGTTTCTCAAGTGAAGATCACACACAAAAATCATGCTCACATGGTTGGAGGAAAGATTATTTTAGTTGGGTTGTGAAGGATGGGCAAAATTTAGATACTGGTAAAAACTAGTTTCCAAACAAAATAACAAGCAATTGAAAAATCTGCCATAGGTTCTTTCAACTAGAAATGACCTAATATCAGATATGCTCTAGAATTGTTGATACAGTCATAGCAAACAGGTGAGGAAAAAAAAAAGCAATGCCTTATATGCATCCATAGTGAATGTGTGTGCTCACTGATGGAGTACAATAATATGCCAGCTGTCATTTACTAGATGATAACAAAGTAGCTGATGCTGCATTAAGTGCTTTATATTTATATAAATTTTATTAGTCAGGAGCAAAATGGCTTACTCGTAACAAAGGTGCCCTTAATTGACAGAAAACAATCTATTCAGGTGGTCAGAAAAATTGACCTAGAAGTGAGGAGAGACGCAGGGATTCATTACACGTACACAGAAACAAATACACTGATCAGGAACTTACAGCTATCCATATCCAGGTTCGTCAGTTAGATGACTCACTAGCTAAACAAAATCAGAGCTGTCCCTTAGACAATGGGAGAGAATTCAACTTAGTAGCTGAGCATAGTTTCATTCTTAATATTTATATTCCACATCAAAAAAGAAGATAAGCCATTTGTTAAACAGCCTTGTATTAAATATCCAACAGGAAGAACTCATTTCCTCAAACTTAGAGGACTCTGATATATACTATCAAAACTTATTCGTAGCATTGGTAAGTATATTTCTTTTCATAGGGCCATATATGTTTAGTACCAGCAGAGAACAAAAGCTTCTTGACTATTGCTTATTCAGTTTAGCTCTTGCTTGCTGTCGGATCTCTTCTTCAAGTTGTTCACACACAATACGTAGGAGGAAAAGAGGCTATCAAGCTGGCCATCAATCAATCTGAATCAGGAAGGCAAAGCTTATAGTAACTAAACAGATTTTTGCTCAGTAGAATGAATTTATGTTAGCATAGGTGGAGGGTGGGAAGTGTTCAAGATTGTTTTAATTATTTTCATAACTAATTACAATCAGAAGATAAAAAAAGAATGAAACACATTTGTCACTGAATCTAGTTCATATACCCCATGAATTTTTTCTGGTTGTATTTATGTATCCTTCCTCCTAGATGACCCAATCATTTTGGTATAATCATCAACCAAATTCAGCAGCAATCTAAAACAACTATCACGTGGCAAACAGGATTAGATGGCCCATATAACAGTGGGATCACTTTCATCTTCAGGAAAACCAGCATTAGTGCTAAGATCATTAAGAAGCTCTTATACTTTAACTGGTATAACCGTTTTCTAACTTACTTACACCACAGTTCTGTAACCAATTTTCTTTCCATAGATATGAACTAGGCTTAACCTGATTAACAAAAGTGTTTTCTAATTCTTTTCTACTCATCTTAAAAATGTACAAAACCTCCTAATTAGAATATCTGATAAACGATTAAGAAAGCCAGTAGGTATGAGAAATAAATAACTGGATTTTATCATTGAGAATACAGTTAATAGGGAATCTAAAATGAAAATTTAAAAACATAAATAACTAAAAATGATAGAAATGATAAATTTGATAGAGTTCCTCAAATGTAAGGCATTGTAGTTAAGAGTTAGCATTATTTAGATAGCTTAAGTCTTTTAAATTACTTAGATCTTTCCCCCACCCTTGTTTTTTTTTTTTTTTAATCTGGTGGACATTTATATGAAATTAATTTCTCTTGTGGCACAGATTGATCTATTTCTACCAAAACTTCCTTGGCCAAAATCCTACAGCGAGTTTTAAAATAATCTGTTTCTCTTTGTTTTTAAAGCCAGTTTTTACTTGCATTCTCTGTTGAAGAATTATTCAGTTCCCTGGTCAGGTAAAATTGGTATATTAGCAATTTTCTACTCATAATGTAAACGTAATTATATTAGAATGTGCTACATTAGAGTTAGGACAAAAATCAGTGACACAAGTTCTTTTCTAACTTTTCCATCAGTAGTTTCAGGGAAACATCAAGAGTGGTTGGGCATTGTATTAGAACATCTATGGAGCTTCAAAAAATACATTTACACATAATACATAAAAATATAAATATATACATATATAGGCATTCCTGGATCCTAGCACCTAATATACTGCTTCAGAGTAGGATCTGGACTTCGCAGTGTGTTCTAAGTTCTAGAGGTGAAAATTGCTGCATTGTTACTACTTAAACCAGTATTTCTGAATGTTGGTCTTTATACCCATTTTAGTCGATAACAAGAGTTTTCACTAGGCCATAGTGAAATGAAAAGCCAGGAAAGCTAAACTTATCCCAGTTTAATTTATAAATTATTTTCCTTCCCTTCCACCCCCCCCTCCACCTTTTTGATATTAAAATAGTCTCCCTTTTGTTAAATAATGTTGATGGTAGATATTTATAATATAATGACTTGGCAAAATAAAAAGTTGGTAACACGTATGTAAATAACCCAGCTGTTCCACCTTTTTTGAGATTTTACAGATCTGTGAAATTCAAAAGTCTGGACATTTCTGCCTTTAAACAATTTAAAGCAAAAAACATCTTAGAACGACTTGGTAAGTGGGAGAGATGAACCATTGGTACCATCTTTTAAGGTTAGGAAATGTAATCATGCTCTAATTTGGAAAACATCTGAAAGACTTCACTTCTCTATCTTCTCTACTAAGCCCTTTGTCTTGTGAATTCTCTTCCTCTGCTGATTCTGCATGGCTTTCTATCCTGTTCAGTATCAAGTTCTGATTTTTTATTTATTTTGTTTTCATTTCATTTCTAAGTATTGCTCAATGATCCCTCCCTCTGTGATATGGTTTGGCTGTGTCCCCACTCAAATCTCATCTTAAATTGTAGCTCCCATAATCTCCACATGTCACGGGAGGGACCCAGTGCGGGGGTAATTGAATCATGGGGACAGGTTTTCCCATGCTGTTCTCGTGATAGTGAATAAGTCTCATGAGATCTGATGGCTTTATAAAGGGGAGTTCTCCTGCATATGCTCTCTTGCCTGCTGCCATGTAAGACATGCCTTTGTTCCTCCTTTACTTTCCACCATGATTGTGAGGCACCCCAGCATGTAGAACTGTGAGTCCATTAAACATCTTTTCCCTTATAAATTACCCAGTCTCAGGTATTTCTTCATAGCAGTATGAACATGGACTAATACACTCAAGATAAGTTGCATTTTCTTTTTTTTTTTTTTTTTTTTTTTTT
>NW_012101366.1:5901906-5921268 GCF_000951045.1 Mandrillus leucophaeus
AGCCAGGATGGTCTCGATCTCCTGACCTCGTGATCCGCCCGCCTCGGCCTCCCAAAGTGCTGGGATTACAGGCGTGAGCCACCGCACCCGGCCCATAAGTTGCATTTTCTAAATAAATTCCTCAAATAGAAATTATTCCACAAGTTCCTTAGTTCTATAATATCTCTTATTTACTTGAATTATCGAGGGCAATAATCTGTCATTTTTGTTTCTGCTTTTTTTTCTTTTTTCTTTTTTATTATACTTTTAAGTTCTAGGGTACATGGGCACAATGTGCAGGTTTGTTACATATGTATACATGTGCCATGTTGGTGTGCTGCAACTATTAACTCAAAAAGGAACATTGACATTGCCAAAAATTTAGAAAATCACAAAAAAAATCACAAAGGAGAAAATTAAAATAAACCACAATTCCACCAACTAGAGAAAATCATTGTTAATATTCTGGTCACATTCAACCAATACCATATATAGTATCATTAACTACTGTTTTAAATCAGGATTTTTTAAATGTGAATATACTACACTCAAGGATATAATTTAGTTTATAACTCCTTGACTCAATTTATTTTTAACAAGAAAAGTTTAAGAACCAGTATCTCTTACTTATTTCTTAGTTCCAAATCAGAGCACAGTAAAAATATATAAATAAATACAAACAAAAAGAAGCCAACCACATGCCAAAAGTTGAAAGATCATAACAGCTCTATCATTTAGCTATATACTATAATCCTTTTCTGATTAAATATTCAATTTAAATGTTATTCATCTTTACATTCTTCATCATGTTCTTGTTTTTGTTGTTTTTGTTTGTGTTGTTTTTGAGACAGGGTCTTGCTCTGTCACCCAGACTGGAGTGCAGTGGTGCAATCACAGCTCACTGTATTCTCAACCTCCTGGGCTCAAGTGACTGTCCCACCTCAGCCTCCCAGGTAGCTGGGACTACAGGCGTGCACCACCATGCCCAGCTGATCTTTTTTTAAAAATTTTTTTATAGAGACAGGGGTCTTGCTATGTTGCCCAGGCTGGTCTTGAACTCCTGGGCTCATGCGATACTCCCACCTCAGCTTATCAAAGTGCTGAAATTACAGACATGAGCTTTGCACATGTTTTTTTGTGACTATCAATTATAGGGAACTTTCCATGTGTTGGGTAGGTTGAGCTTTACATTAACTTATTTAATGTTTTAAACAAATGATTACACAAAACAAAAATAACTTAGGTATGTACCAGACTAGCAATCATAGATTCATATATTTCAATATTAGAAACACTTGAATTTTACTTTACCTTGAACAAATTTGACACAGTGACTGAAGAGAAACACTGGGCATATAGGTTAAGGCAGCATTGTAACACAACAAAAGGA
Source organism: Mandrillus leucophaeus (assembly GCF_000951045.1). Lineage (NCBI taxonomy): Eukaryota > Metazoa > Chordata > Mammalia > Primates > Cercopithecidae > Mandrillus > Mandrillus leucophaeus. The sequence goes on from NW_012101366.1 coordinate 5,903,276, forward strand.
ATGTCAACACTTCAAACCTAAAGACAAACAAAAAGAATATTACCAAATCTTTAGAATTCTAAGAAGTCAACTATAATAGGGGAGAGGGCACTCCTTGGGGAGAGATATAATGTTACAGAACAGACCTGCACAGTATAAGCACACCAATAATGAAAAATTACAAGGAAAAAAAGACTTTCCAAGTAACAGCCATATGAAACCTGTCTTTAAAATTCAATGTTCCAGCTGACACCTGAAGCAAGGCACACTGACAAATCTAGATCTATTTTTCTCTTGTATAAAATGACTCAATATTCAAATAAATTGTCACACACAACTCATTAAACATTATTTATAAATCTACTGAAATAATATTCTTAAAAAATTAGTGGAGTAAGATAAGAATTTTTATCCCCACAGTATACCTATTTTGTGCTGTCAGCATCTCCCTTTGAGGATGAGGTCCACTGTATACCACTTTTGACAAACCATGCTGGGATAGTGCACTCTCGGTCAGAGCCATGGACCCAATGCTGGAAGGCTAGAGAAAAGACATTTGAATAAAGAAAAAAAAAAAGCTATTCTACTGCAAAGGTGATACTTAGAATATATATGTACCACTAAAATAGCTACCATGAAGAACATCATATATCTTAAACACATTTAGGCTGCCTACCAATTTTTTTGCTCAAAGATTTAATAACTAATTTTAAAACAAACCACAAATGAGAAATAAAAATTAGTTTAATTTCAAAAATTCTACCAGGGAAATACACAATTGCCCCCACTACCCCCGCCAACACACACAAGTAGCCATCCATCAGGAGGAGTGAAAAATATTTCAAAAAGAATACTTTCAATAGATCTCTTATTAGCAGATTTTAGTTTGATGTTCAATTATTTTGATTTCTCATCTCAATTTGGAAATAGTAAATACTTTGCGGGTATTTATACTTTTGCAGGTACTAATAAATTGATCAATTTTTTTTCCTAAATAACTAGATTATAACTTGTGGCAATGTCAAAGCTTAGGGTCAATAAACTTGTTATGATAAAATGTCACTTACTTCATGATATACAGATGGTTTGGATAAAGATGGAATTGTAAAACTCAATACTTTGCTATGTCCCTGTTTGTCAACTATTTCCTATAGAAGTGAAAGAAAATATATTAAAATACATACTTTCTTACACATAAATTTACAAACTAAATTTAAATAGTCTAAAACATTTTTTTAAAAAGACCTGAACAGAAAGGAATTTTAACTTAAAATCTTAAACCATGATAATCCATTATTATTCATCAACACTGGCAGTTAAACTGTACATCCTTCCACTTAAAAAATATATGTAACATAATTTTCAGGATGGCTGAGATACAGATATAGTGTCTTAATAATCCTTGATCTTCCTCATGTAACAAGTTATATTTGTTAAGTGAAGTAATCATTTAAATATGAAATATGTGAAGAAAATGACCTCACATTTCTTTTCCATTTTGAAAGGTACAAAACTTAAGTATCTAGAATACCATACTAATTAATATACAAACTCTATTAGTAAGGCAAGCTATATGTTAAAACAATGTTGTACACTCTGGAGACAGTCTAGATTTTATAGAACTATAATTGGTGAATATTAGAGTAAATCTTTTCTCCCAAACCTTCTGTGAAGGTCAGAAACAGATCATTTATAGGCAATGAACTTTAAGTTTACAAAATTTAAAATGCAACACTGATATTTTCAGATATCGCTATAAAAGAAATGAAATGGTCCGATTTTCAACCTTCAATTAATCCATAAAGGTATAGTTACATAATTACCTATATGCTTGTATGTCTCCCAACCCCCAGAAAGTTATATTTGGAAGAATGGGCTATGAGTCATTTGACATATGAAAAAACAAACACTAGCTTCATTAAAATGATAAGCAGTTGCACAGGTTATATATTTGATTTTCTCAAAAAAGATTTTGTTAACTCCATTAAATACAAACCAAATTGTAAACCCCTAGAAGAAGAGCTTCAATGCATCCACTGCTATGCACATTTCTGCTGGCTGAGACTGCAAGGTAGCACCAAATTAGTTCTGGGAGAAATTGCAGCGTAAATTGAAGCAACTGCTCCTCTCCACTGCGATAGAATTCAAAGAGCTGGTGACAGACAGGTTCCAGCAACTGGAAGAAACACAAAATGTTAATTCAAGAACTGGACTGTATTTGAATGGAACTACTATATGAAGTATAAAAGGTTTTCTCAGATTGGTAAAAATCATGTCTTTTTAAATTCTTAAAATACCTAAGTTGTAGGGAGTTTCTTCCTAAAATATCCTTTCTTCCTGGTAAAACACATGCCAATATATAAAGGTTTGACTATGGGGTTGAAGAAATTGAAATGGGAATCCTGGGTACTTACTGTCCTATCTCCCTCCTCCTGAGTTTATAATTAGGCAACATCTGACAGCAATGATTGGTGTGTAGGGGGGCTAAATAACTACAGACCCCCCTAGATCTAGATCCCTATTGTGACCATGACTAATTGGCCCTGGAGAGTCTAAAAATTGCTGTAATTTTATTTTAAACATAATTTGGAGTCATCCACAACCTTTTCCTCTCCCACCACACTCTCAACATTATCCAGTTAACAGAGCTGACTGCATCTTTATAAGGGGCTTTAAGAAATCACATAGGCAAGGTAAGACCCTCTTACAGGTAAGTATTCTCTTAAAGCATATACAATGATCACACACAAGTCATACTCAAATATGTTAAAAGATTCACAAGGTACTGTTCACAAGGTACTGATTTTTCAAGCAAATTCTCAGGCTATTTATTACATATATATATCCAATGAACTACACTTCACTAAGGCAACAAATTTAAATAAATATACTAAACAGATTTTCTACAACCAATAATGGTAATGAACAGAAACTAATTTACAGTGGATGTTTTGATTTCAAGTAAGTAAAATATGTAAACTGAATATAATTAAAGTCAATATTGTTTATAAAAGGTATAACAAAAGTTATACTTCAATAAACATTGACTAAGTCAAATTAGTCTTTCCTATTGAAAAATTAATAAACTTCTGACAGTTAATCTTCCACAAGGAATACTTTTTCCACTCCTGAAATGGTCTTTAGAGGCCAAGAGATGTCCAGTGTGGCCATGGAAAGACAACAGAAAAACAGAGGGGCAGGAGGCAAAGTCATCCCATTCAGAGATAGCAAGAGAAGTTTTTAGCGCAGGAATTTGAAAGAAGGGGGTTAGAGGTGGCTGGAAGAAAGAATGACTGGTTAGGGATGTTTTAGCTTTCAGGGTGGAGTTTTAAAAATTTTCTTTGTGGACCCATATCAATAATCTCGAATTGTGGCATAACATCCCTCATCTCTAAGTCCCTCAGAAAACTAAATCAATTGAGATAGTCTAACAAACATTGCAAAATTATGAAATCTTTCTTTTTTTTTTTTTTTTTTTTGAGACAGAGTCTCGATCTGTTGCCCAGGCTGGAGTGCAGTGGCGGGATCTCAGCTCACTGCAAGCTCCGCCTCCCGGGTTCACGCCATTCTCCTGCCTCAGCCTCCTGAGTAGCTGGGACCACAGGCGCCCACCACCAGGCCCGGCTAATTATTTTGTATTTTTAGTAGAGACGGGGTTTTACCGTGTTAGCCAGGATGAGTCTCGATCTCCTGACCTCGTGATCTGCCCGTCTCGGCCTCCCAAAGTGCTGGGATTACAGGCTTGAGCCACCGCGCCCGGCCATTATGAAATCTTATTTGAAAATTTATTCAAGACAGTTTGTATGAACATATAATTTTAATCAAAACATACTCAAAAGGCTTTACAATCCATTTAAAATCCAAAATTTAGAGTTTTTGCCGTACAAAAGTATAACTTAATGAAGACCGATTCAAAGAGGAGGTAGAAATATATCACAAGATTAGATGAAATTATGCATTTGAAATTAATACAGATAAATATCAATATCTGTGAAGTGTGTCCCAGATTGCGAAGTACTTACACATACATAAACCCATTAAATTCCCACAACACTGTAGGGTAAAATATCATTATCCACACTTTCCACAGAAGGAAACTAAGACAAAGAGGCTATCTGCTATGACCAAAATCACATGGCTTACAAGGGTCAGACCTGGAGCCAGGTATTTTGACTTCTTTACTAACATACCTGAAAAATGTCAGGAAGAATAAAATGATACACAGTGTGGGAAATATGGACACTGTCTGACATATCTAATTTGACTATATTTGAAGCAAGCAAAGGAGCATCAGAACCTGCTGTGTTCCTGGTGTCTGGGTTGCATTTTTTAATATTTTTTTTTTCATGGAAACTGTGTTATTTATCGTGGTTACGTTTTACAGTACTATTAAGAGAGACTGTACCTCAAATATACTTATACGTGTTAAATGGCTTTTTTGGGTTTAAGGAGAACCTAGTCACCACGTATCATCTCTCCATTGTAAAATATATTTTGAGTTCTAAGACAGCTAAGCCGCAAATGGATTTTTACAACAATCCATTCATAAGTAAGAAGTCTGTATTATAACAGAGATTTCTAGTGGTAATAGGCATATGACTCAAAAATGCTCTTTAGTGACTAAGTAAGGAAAATGTTCTTTAATGACTAAGCAGGAAAAGAGTCAAGTTTTGGTAAATTTAGAAGGAAAATCTTGTAATATTTTTTGTACTGAACAATTACCGAGGAACATTGGGTAGGAAAAGGATACGGAAAAGTTGGAGAACACTACTATTCAGGAATCAGCAGCTGCTGGTACCGGACCTCTCTGTTCTCTGGACTCCAGACTCCTAGAACTCGAAGGGGACTTTATGTAGGTCTTTCAAAACACAGCTGATTTCATAACAGACTTAAGCAGTATTAACCTCTACTCATATGCCTGTCTCAAAGTTATAGTCAACTAAAAGCGCCATTTAAGCAAATTGCACTGTACCCATATAAACTGCCTCTTTAGAAGTTTCTTGAACACATCACACATCCCAGGGCCTTTCCATCTACAGTTCATTCTCCTGGAAGGCTCTTGCCCCTGATTCCACTCCAACTCCTAATTCGTTTGGATCTTGATTCAATCACCAACTTCCTCAGTCTCAACATATATTTCCCTTCATTTTATTTATCCTCATAGATTTATCACTAACTGACATAGTATTATATGTTTAGCTATTTGTTTAATGTCTATCTCACTAACTAGAAAACAAGTTTTAATCTACAAGATCAAGAATTTAGTCTATTTTATTCTCATAATTCCTAAGTGGTTCCTGATACATTATATGTGTTTAATAAATATTTATTAAATGAATAAAACTGAATAAAGAAAAAGTACTATTAGTAAAGTTTAAATGCCAAATTCATTGAACTTCAAATAATACCAGAAACAATATCTCAAATTTCAAAAATTCTGGAAAACAATAATATCAACTTGTTAGGAATATTTTCAAATTAAGACACAAAATATTCTAAACAGCAAAAGGGAGGTTACAATGTTAAAGTAGATTACACTTTTGTATTTTAGAAGCACTTCCAAATATATTTGAAAGAGCGAGTGTTTTTTTTAAGAATACAGAATACACACTGTCTTTACCACATGAACCAGAATAAAAGCACAAAACAAACTAACATGCAAGACCAGAACCAGTGCTTCGGAAAGTATGGTCCCGAGGATCATCCACAAACTGTTACCAGTCTCCAACAATATAAACATAGAAATCGAGAGGAAACATTTAGAAACTTTTATAGCAACTTAATATTGTTGCAACATCCAAGTGAGCCATCAGATTTATCAGAGTATACATCAGTTATGGAATATCAAATTTGTGTGGTGCCTCACACTGTGGTGTGAGTTGCATGTTAGTCACGTACTTTAGATACACATATTTGTCTGTGACAGATTACAATTTTTTTAAAAAACTGGTCCGTCATCACTAGTAGTTTCAGAAACATTGCTCTGAACCATCAGAGCTATATTCACTAGCATTATCTGAATAAAAGGAATGCTATAAACTAATCTAGCCAATCATAAATTTATCCTACAAACTCTTTCCAAAGTAGCCTAGTTAAAACATACTTCATCAGAGGAATAATTTTTAAGCTTCTCAAAATAATAAATAACACATGGGCATCAAGATTTAATTTGTTAAAAAACATAAAGCACATGGCTATACTTACCCTATTTTGTGAAATAATTCTAAACCAAACATGCAAAATTTTAAAACAGCTTTCACTCAATATTTAAAAAGTAAAACCCTTCAAGAAAACAGCCTACCTGTGCATTCTATACAAGTTAAGAAGTTTTGGGGAGAAGGAAGAGACAAGACAAATATGATTGTTCAATTCAGTTATTCCAGTTAAAGTTTTTTGGCTTGTCAATATATACTCCCTAATCCCTTCAGCACCTAAAATTCACGATATGCATTACAGTATAACCAGTAGGAGTGGGCTATTCGACACCCCCTCCAAAAGAGGTTAACTACTCAAAAGAAGATCCTCCCTCAATTTTGGTAGTTTAATCCCAGAGATACGTAGATCCATATTGGACTGGACTCCAGGATATGTTACTTTACCACTGAATCTGCTGTTAGAGTCTATCATGCCATCCATCAAACTCAAGTACAAAAGGAATTATGTACTTCAGATCCCTCTCTTCTACCATACCTCTTTCCACTCCCCCTGACACTGCTCAAGTTTAGGTTCTCAACAGCTCCCTCCTAGTCTACTGTCATAGCTTCCTAGTCTTCTTGTGTTCCCCATTTTTTCATTTGCCAATCTATCCTCCACATAGCCACCTTCCTAACCCCTCAGTGCAGAGAGAGTCTAAACTGCTTAAGATGGAATTTGACACCCACCACGGTTACGTCCTAAACCTAGCTTTCTAGCTTCAGCTCCTATCACAGCCTTACCCTCTCTTGTTAACTACTGTGTTAAGTCTATTCACTTTTTCCAAAAGCCGTACCTTTTTATTTTTCATCCTATCTCCAATTTCTTTCTATTTCTACTATGAATAGTAGGATTTACAAGCACCAGAATCTGGAGTATAGATTATTTTATTACCTTCAAACTAAATGGGCAGCTAGTGGGGTGCAGTGCCTCATGCCTGGAATCCCAGCACTTTGGGAGGCTGAGGTGGATAGATTGCTTGAGCCCAGGAGTTCGAGACCAGCCTGGACAACATGGTGCAATCCCATCTCTACCAAAAATACAAAAATTGGCCAGGTGTGATGGTGCATGACTGAAGTCCCAGGTACGGGGGTGCTGAGGTGGGAGGATCGCTTGAACCTGGGAGGTCAAGGCTGCAGTGAGCCATGATCACACCACTGCACTCCAGCCTGGGAAATAAAGTGAGACCTTGTCTCAAAAAAAAAAAAAAAAAAAATCTAAATTAGCCATCAGAAAAAGGAAAGGGTGGTAGTGGGGGCAAGAGGAGAGACTGGGAAAGGCAATAGCCAGACTAAACTATTTGCCATTCTTTAAATGCCTTTCATTTTCTGAGCCTCCGTATACTATCCCCACTGCATGGAATATTCTTTTACCTTGCCACCTGGAAAACTTGCGCTTATCCGTAGACTGGATTAAGGATTGCCTTGAAACCATGTGTTTACTTATTTTCTCCCACTTTCCTCTTTCAGGATAAAAACCATGTGTTACTCAATTTGATTCTCCATTGCCTAGCATAGTTGAAGGGCTCATAATGGACACTCAAATACTTGCTGAATGAATAAAATGAAATGTAGTCACATAAACTTTTCAAAGCTACCTTTAGCGAGAGAGAAAGAGAGAAAATGTTCAGAGATGGCTTTTGGAATATGGTAATAAATTCTATTTCTTGGCTTGGGGAATGGTACACTAAAGTTCATTTCAGTATTGTTCTTTAAACATATATATTTTCTTGCCCTTTTATATAGATTTGACAATGAAAAATTAAAAATCAATCAAGTCACTACTACTAGCACAATAAACCATAAAAGTACTTACCTCACTTTGTGGCTCCTGGATAACTTTATAGAGAGATGAAACTAAAGAACTCTTGTCTTTCAAATTTGTGGCATAATTTGGTAAAGATGTTTCTGGTAACGTCTAAACAAATTTAAAAAAATACATTTTATTTTTATGAAATGTCCAGATCCATAGATGCAGAAAGTAAATTAGTTGTTGCCAGGACTGCAGAGGGGAGAGGAAGATTAGGAGTGACCAACAGGTATGAAGTTTATTTTTGGGGTGATGGAAATGTGCTGAAATTAGATGCTGGCATTGGTTGTACAGCACTGTGAATATATCAAAAACCAAGGCAAGGTAAACATGTTTACCTTAAATTAGTAAATTTTATGTTATATTAATTATATCTCAACAAAACTTCAAAATAAAACAAAAAATATATTTTATCCTCTTATCAACAAGGACATAAACTAACATCAACACTTCATCTTCGATCACAGTTTGGGATTAGAGATAAGAATATAGGCCAGGCGCAGTGCCTCATGCCTGTAATCTTAGCACTTTGGGAGGCTGAGGCAGGAGGATTGCTTGACCCCAGGAGTTCAAGACCAGCCTGGGCAATATAGTGAGACCTCATCTCTACAAAAAATAAACAAAATTAGCTGGGCATGGTGGCACATGCCTGTAGTCCTGGCTACTCGAGAAGCTAAGGTGGGAGGATGGCTTGAGCCTGGGAGGTCAAGGCTACAGCAAGCCATGATTCCGGCACTGCACTCCAGCCTGGGCAACAGAATGAGACAGGGTCAAATTAACTCCAGGGTTACATACTGTGACTGTTAAGCATGGGAAGGCTGTTCTACTTTACCAACTGAGGGGAAAATTTAGAACTTTCAGAGCTAGAGAAAAAGATATCCACACTACCAACAAACTAATTTTCCTAATGCCATTTAAAATGTGGACAACGAGTCACAGCTTGCCAGCACCACCTATTCAGAACGAACACCATGACCAGAGAAGAATGGGAAGAAATAAAACTCCAGTAGTAAGTCAGATGATTTTGAATAAAAGTGTAGGGAAATCTGAAAACAAGAACATTTCATTATCATAATGATAAAAACCTTTCCTTCTGGAGTACACCCCCTCCTCAGATATCTGTGACAGACAGCGATATCTGTCTCCTAAGTCATTATTCTATCTCACCCAAATTACTTCCTTCAGTCAATCAATGTCAATCCTGAAGTAGATACCATGTCTCAGGATATTCCTAACTCACTCTAAAATATACATTATTCCTTATATGTCTCATATCCTAGTATTTCAAAATTTAATATGGGTTATGATTAGCGTATAGGTGAATGTGTGCATAAATTAAACAGCATAAATTTTTACAATAAAGACATTTGATTCATTTTCACTTTACTGTGAGCTCCTTGAGGGCAAGAACTGTCTTATCATCTCTCCATGCACAGCACTCACCACAAGGCCTCATACACAAATCTTTGCTGAGGGAACATATTAAAGATAAACAAAATAAGAAATAAAAATTGCCATTGTTTATACTTTGGTAGATTCTTTAAAAGTGGGTCACATTTCACCTTAGGATACATAAGTGAATAGACTTTTTTTTTAATTTAATAAGAGTTTTATTTACCAGAAGGGTAAGCAAATGTGGACTATTTGGAAACCTTTCACAATTCTCCAGAGTGGGGAAAAAAAGGTTTTACTGCAACTGCTTACATAAAGAAGAGATTAAGGCATTCTTCAATATTTCAAAAGCATGACACAAAAGATCTCCAGGCAACATTCCATTTCCGTCATTTGATCAAGTGTAACCTAATACTTGGGAAATTTATATAAAAGGGAGTAACAGTCAAATAAACAGCAGATTCCTAATCCTCTGAATAAAAATAAATCTAAATTATGTATAAAATGCATTAAATATATTTAAAACACATTGATGTCTAACTTATGTAACTAAGTATACATGTCTAATATATATGTCTAACTATAAAACTAAAGAGTAAATGAATCAAAATACAAATCTTTAGAAAAATTATTAGTGAATAGAAAGATTATTATTATATATACATATATATATGATCTAGGCTAAAACTAGATCATTCATTAAAAACATGAATTACAATGTTCAGCTTATATACTAGCTGACTGTCACAAGGTAAAATATTTTCTGTGAAACACCCAAAGGCAAAAAGACAGCTGTTTTCTGAAAAGACAAGCTCTAGAAAATACCATGGACCCAGGTTACCACTGATAAATGAAAGGAAGGGTATCTTAAAAATTAGTGCAGTAATAATACCTTTTATTCACAATTCTGACATTTCATTTAATGAATGTGGGAAAAGTTAATTTTGTCTGTAGAGAGGGAGAAAATGTAACTGTTGTGTTCATAAATGGTGCTTTAAAAAACAAGATCTAAAAGAGCCAAATGAATTTAAATACTATTATAGCAAAAACATTTAAATTTTCATGCACTGTACTAGTTCAAAGGTACTGACCTTCTTAAATACCAGCTTAGCTTTCTCACATTTCAGAAGGCATAACTGGAGTTGAAAAGTACCTAATGGAAAATTATGTTGGTATATTATTCTTGGCAAAATTTGACATCGGGTGTGATAGCTCACACCTGCAATCCCAGCACTTTGGGAGGCTGAGGCAGGTGGGACCCCATCTTTAGTAAAACTATGAAAATTAGCCAGGTATGTGGTGCCATGCGCCTATAGTCCCAGCTACTAGGGAGGCTGAGGCAAGAGAATCGCTTGAACCCGGGAGGCAGAGGTTGCAGTGAACCAAGATCGTGCCACTACACTCCAGCCTGGGCAACGGAGCGAGACTCTGTCTCGAAAAAAAAAAAAAAAAAATTTGAAGACAGATGCCTCATACTAAAGTATCATTTGACAGATGGTTTTTCAAAAATGTGAGGAGGTGATATGGGTTGAGTAGCAGAGAATTAATCAAGATGGACAGATGGGTGAAGAACCAGTAATTAAAACAATCCTGTTCAACGACATCACACATAAGATTTGATTTTGAGTCACATATTGAGATTCAGCAACTATCAGAAAATTTTAAAAAATTAGGAGTCCAGAAATCTGCTAGATAAATCTACCACACAGCAGTAACAAAAATAACACAATCTGAAAGGTAATATTTTATAAATAAATCTTTGAAAAGATAGAGCTTGAACTATTCATGAAATCTTAAAATAATGAAGTCCTAAACTAATCATTTAGTTGGTATATAAAGAAAATAGGACAAGCACAGTGGCTCACACCTGTAATCCTAACACTTTTGGGAGGCCAAGGCAAGCAGATCACTTGAGGCCAGGAGTTCGAGACCAGCCTCACTAACATGGCAAGACCCCATCTCTACTAAAAATACAAAAATTAGCTGGGCATGGTGGTGCACACCTGTAATCCCAGCCACTCAGAAGGCTGAGGCATGAGAATCACTTGAACCCAGGAGGTACACGTTGCAGTGAGCCAAGATTGTGCCACTGAACTCCAGCTTGGGTGACAGTGTGAGACCCTGTCTCAAATTTTAAAAAAAGAAAATACTAATGAGAGTCCATAGCTAGAACAGACACTGAATAATTTTACCAAATTTTCAATTTCAAAAATTTTAAATAAAGTATTTGTACAAAGCAAATTGTGTCATCTCTACACATTTGAGAGATGTTGGGTGAGGTTAGGAGTTCAGACTGACCGTGGACCAGTGTAGAGCTAAAAATCATCTTCATAAGCCACTTACAGTACTTTAACTTTTCTGATGAAAATATGAGACCCAGAGAAGTTATGCCCAACATCATAAAACCAGCCTAGGGGAGAATTAGAATTAAGTCAAAGGGTTTCTGACTTTCAGTTTACTTACTCAATCATGAGTAAGTGGCCTTATTAGCATCATGGCCTTATGAGCATCATGGTTATTAAATCAAACAACCAAGCAGAAGCTTTTCTAGAAATATGTATGTAACCAAAACCTTTCTTAAATATTTTAACAAAAATGTGTATTTAACATCAGAGATTTCAAAAGATATGTTACTCTAATTTTAGAAGTACTTAGCAGACATGTTCCCAAGCACTTTTCTATATTCTATTACCTCTGGTATGCTGCTGATTTTGCCTGATAACCTTCTTCTCTTTGTCAAACATAGAGCTGAATTCAACACACATTAACCCAATTTAGAATAACACTCCAAATAATTATCAGGAATGCCTACCAAACTAACCAAGGAATGGGAAATATCCTTCCTTGAACTGGCTATAATACAGATTTGAAAATAATTTAAAACATTTGAGTATCAAATTGATTCAAAATTGGGTAAAGTTAATCTTGGGGTTGGGCAGAAGAAACTTCTTAAACTACATTTTATTTCTTGTAGGCCATGATTTCACTCCCTCCTCCTAAAGGAAAAGTTTCCCTATGCTTGCATTAAATTTATTAAAAATATTAATAAAATATTGCTAGCCACATAATATGTTATATTGATAAAATACTACTTAAATAATATTTTCTATTTATGCATACTCTGGTTTCTTGTAGCGGAAGATGGTATTTGGAAAACAAGATCTGGGTGCTTAGTGTACTCACTGCAACCGGGGTGCCATTGTTTCTAGGTCCTCCCAGTGAACAAAGCTAGGGAATAAATGTATGCATATATGTACAGACACACACACACATATATATCATATGCATACTTAGAACCCGTGAGTTCATAATGATTCCAATACAACACCTTAGAGTTCTTTCTTGACTTTTGCTGTTCCATGATTGTAATTCCCTTTTTAGACAGACAGAAATCTAACTCCCATTATCTTCAAAGTATTTACTTATTTGTTCAATCAACTTATTTGCTCAATGTAACCAATCTACCAGTGTCACTATTCTGGTTACTCTTCTGCATGCCACCTCTGTAGTCCTTCACCCCAACCACCTACTTCCTCAGACACTACTGCCAATAACCGCTGCTCTGCCCCTCACTCCTTGGTACTGCACTTCCTAGGTGTCTATATATCCAAACCAGGAGGGGAAGGGAATAAATGAACAGATGGGAAGGGAAGGAGATCAGTCATGGTTTTCCATTATTTGCCTTACTACTACCCCTACAACCCACCCTTTAACATGCTCTCTTTCCACAACTCCATCTTAAAGAATGGATAGCTAGCAATATTTGCTTTTGCATATTTTACTTCATCATGAAACATAAGAACGCCCTAGAAGAAATAGCATTCAACTGTTAAACTTGACAATTTCCATCAATCTGCCAAAAAAAAAAAAGCCATGATAAGAGACTATGTTAAACACAAAGATAACACAAGCAGGAAACACACACACACACACACACACACACACACACACAAGATTAATCAAAGTTTTTTTGTTTCGTTTTTTGTTTTTCTTTTAGAGACAAAAGTCTCCCTCTGTCACTAGACTGGACAGTAGTGGTGCTATCATAGCTCACTGCATCTTTGAATTCCTGGGCTCAAGTGATCCTCCCATCTCAGCCTCCCAAGTAGCCGGGGCTGCAGGCATGCACCAACAAGCCCAGCTAATTTTTTTTTTTTTTTTTTGTAGAGAGGAGGTCTTGCTATGTTGTCTAGGCTGGTCTTTTCTTTTTCTTTTTTTGAGGCAGAGTCTCACTCTGTCACCCAGGCTGGAGTGCAATGGCGTAATCTCGGCTCACTGCAAGCTCTGCATCCTGGGTTCATGCTATTCTCCTGCCTCAGCCTCCTGAGTAGCTGGGACTACAGGTGTCCGCCACCACGCCAGGCTAATTTTTTGTATTTTTAGTAGAGACAGGGTTTCACCATGTTAGCCAGGATGGTCTCGATCTCCTGACCTCGTGATCCGCCCGCTTCGGCCTCCCAAAGTGCTGGGATTACAGGCGTGAGCCACCGCGCCTGGTGCCTAGGCTGGTCTTAAACTCCTGGCCTTAAGCAATCCTTCCATCTCCGCCTCTCAAGTGCTAGTATTACAGGCATGAGCCACCACATCTGGCCACAAGTTATTAAAATATGTAGAAAGCACTTCTGTAACATTCTATGTCACTTCATGATGACTTAGGGAATCCATAGAAGGATGCTCAATTCATGGCTACAAAAGCTCAGACAGTAAAAGTCTGCCCAGCAATTCATCAGGATTAGCTAACAGAGACAGATAAGGCCAGCTGTAAAATTAACAGGAAATGGTGCTTTTCCTAAATACACACTGCAACTGAAAAATGTCATAACAATCTCCTTGAGTGACTACTAAATTCTTACTAAGATGACTTGTTGCCTAAAATCACAGATTATAAAAAAGTTTGTTGTTGAACATGTATCAGTAAGAACAAAACATCCCACTCTTGCCTAGAGCATCTAAGTCACTTTGACATAGAGAAGCAGCCTTGATTTTCAACCCAGGTACAAAGATATAAATACAGAGTTTCTGAACATAACATTTCAAATCTACGTTAACTTTGTAGTTTTCAAGACAACAAGATCCTGGGTCTACTTTGAAGGCCAGACCAGATGTTCACCCCATTATAAACAGCCCTGCTTTGTTTTGAGCCTACCAGAATACTGTTCCATTTAAATTTTACCTAAACTCTACCCTTCCTCCAAATTATTATAACTTTATCTTTTCTTTGGTTTGGTGAGATGGTCCCATGGTATCTGTTGGGCAATCTCTCTCAATGCAACAAGTCAATAAGCCTGACTTTGTCAGTCTGTAACTTTGTCCTTATAGGTCTTGGGCTGACTGGGCTGGACAAAATCAAAGTGACAGTTGCAGCCCAAACTCTTCATTCCTGTGGTTCATGATCATGCAAGTACACATAATTATGTGTCATATAAGGACAGAGAAAAGTAATTAGCTGATTAAAGAAACACCATTTTAGCTATCCTAGAGAAAATTCATGAGACAAGAAAATATAAGTTTTATTTTCTTCATTAACTAATCAAAGGTTATACACCCCTTATATAGCCACTGGGTTAGCCAGCTAGAGAAAGATCCACTGATATAAAGTTGAGCAAATATCTTCCCTCATTGTTGGTCATGCCCAGTTCCACTGCCCTCCAAACTGCAAGAAACATTTTGACAATGAATCATTGATGGTCGTTGGAGAATGACATCAACATTCAGAGACTTTAATTATTTGTGGTATTGCCATGAAAGAAAGAAAATAAACAAACGAATAAACTCTTTGAACCACTTGGGAGAAAAAAGGAATCAATTTCCTAGAAAAGATTACTATGTGTAAATAACTCTCTATTGAGATTTGATAGAAAATACTTCTTCCACAGATATTTAACCCTTCAGTCATATAAAATACAAAAAAATCACTGGAATTTAAACCCCAGACAAAACTTCTTTGGACTATAATTACTATAGTAGAACAGTAAATATTACCTTAAACTCTGACAACCATTCCTCCACAACCCCTTTCTCTGAAGTAAACATTTTTCCACATCTGTTCTAAACCTTCAACCTGAAAATTAACATAGAAAAATGTTAATGTTTTGAATATATTTAGTCAGATTACTATGAATAGAGATAATCCTATAAAGTTGTTACTTCATGTTTGTGAAATGAGTTTCAAACATAAATTACTAAATTCATTTCAAAACCAATGTGCACAAACAAGCCTTAAAATGCAAGAATTCTGACAAAAGCATAAATATCATAATATGATGAAATTGGCTCTGCAATTTTCATTTGGTTTTCAGGAATGCCAGCTGCAAAACATACTGGACATTTTTCTCTAGTTTCAATAAAATAATTTCAAAAAGATCATTGAACTTAAAAAAAAGGCAGAAAATATTTCAAAATCGTGGAAATATAAGAAGACATGCATCCAAAATTGACTTTATAGAAAGCATTAAAGTAATTTAATTTGCTTATATTTCAGTTCTTTACAACAGTAACTAGGCAAGCCATTTGGTTTCATGAAAGTGTAATACTTGTTTTTTAAAAAGTAAAAGTGACAATATTCAAAATGACCATATTTGACAATAGTTATTCAGAAGATTGGGATTTACTTAAGTATAAATTTAAAGAAACAAGCTAAAGGAAATGCAGAACAGTTTTATCTCAAGCAAAATGTCAAAATACAATGTATTTGTCTTTACCCATCCATTTGTATGGGAGTACACTTGGAAACTATTTCCTGATGGAAAAGTTGAGCTCTATCTGAATTTCCTAACTTCCAAATTCAGTCACAAATCCTTCATTAAGCTACTTAATTTTTATCAGCATTATAACGTAGTAGAAACTCAGGCAGAGTAGCCAGAAATGAATTCTGATTCTATTACTTACTTGCAGTACTACCTTGGGCAAGATATTTGCCTTACTTTTTTTTAATCTGCAAAATAGGGATAACGATAGTACCTATTTGCAAGGAGTTATTGTGAGGAGTACATGTTAAAATGCAAATAAAAGCAGTTATTTCCATTTCTGGCAACAAAGTATTATTACTATGCAATATTATTATTATTAATTCTTATAAACTCTGCTCAACTGTCTATCAAAGTATCCAGATATGCCTTAATGAACAACACAGGTTCTAGTCAAAGAATACATTCTAAGGTTCCTGATGTCTAATTCTCATAAAATACATGATTAAAACATTTTTTTGGTCATTCATTCATTCGTAAAAGATTACTTGAGTAATATGAATTTTATTGTTAAAATAAAAAATATTCCTCCTTGGATCAAGTCAGACTAACAGAAAACCACATACATGTGGTGTATTATTGATTTTATAGAACTGTCTGTTTGGAGAAACTGGGCTTTGAAATTATGTCCAAAATGTTACCAAAGCACTGCTAGATCACATTTATCCTCCTTAAAAGCCAACAGAGTCTAGAAAATTCACATCTTAAGTTTGCAGTACCAGGAAAACCTCTCCTTTGGAGTAACTTGTTTGTTTTTATATTATGAATACTGTGAGTTTCATAACTGAGTCTCTTTGTCTTACTCTTATTTTCTGTCTGCCTGTATCTACGTTGTTTCATGTTGTTATGTATATTTGTAAAACAAAACCAATATAAATGCACAAAAATTTTCTTTTGTATGAATTACATTGTTTAATAAATTAGGACAGAAAGTTATCACAAATGGAACCACACTACATCAAGTTACATAGAACTGGGGAGGTAAAATTTTTACAAAAATTCACAATAACTCTCCAATTAAAATTAAGGTTAACTTTTTTTAAATTAAAAGAAATCAAGAGAAATACACAAGGAACCAAGAACAGTCAAGGGCTGTCTTGAAGAACAACAGCGCTGTGGGACCTGGACTTCCGATAGCAAAGCTCAGTATAAAACTTACCAAAAACTATGGTAATTAAGCCAGTGGTGGCACTGTCGGAAGGATAGAAATCAACCAATGGAACAGAATAGAGTGGCCAGAAATAGACCCACACATACATGGTCACCTGATTTATGACAAAAATAACACTGAAATTCAGTGAGGAAAGGATGATCCTTATAATAAATGGGGCTAAGTTATTTGGATAGCTACAAGGGGAGGACAAAAAGAACCATGACCCCAGAGATCATGCTGCATGCAAAAACAAAAAAACAGTTTCAGTTGGATCATAGATCTAATTGTGAAGAGTAAACCATAAGGCTTCTAGAAGAAAACGCAAGAGAGTACTTTCATAATCTTAGGCTAGGCAAAGGTTTCTTAAACAAGAGGCACAAAAGCACTAACCACGAGGAGGAAAAAAAGGATAAACCAGACTTCCTTGAAAGTAAGAATTTCTACTCCCCAAAAGACACCACTAAGAGAATGAAAAGGCAAAGCCATAGAGTGGCAGATGATATCTGCAATTCATATATATGACAGAAGTTTCATATCCAGAATATATAAAGAACTCATAAATTATTAAGAAAAAGGTAGACAATCCTATAGGAAAAACAAGACCATCATTTATTCAAATGGAAACTTAGCACATGAAACGTGCTCAACTTTGTTAGTCATCAGGGAAACGTCAGTTAAAACCCACAGTGAAATACAGCATACAGACACACACACATACACAC
>NW_012101366.1:5923483-5924029 GCF_000951045.1 Mandrillus leucophaeus
AAAAAAAAAAAAAAAAGAAAGAAAGAAAGAAAAGAAAATATACAAACATTAAAAATGAAGCCTGAAATAGCAATGCATTATGTAAGAAAGAGAACAATGGAATTCTATAAAGTGTAGGATAATTTTGTTATTTTAGATTCAGGAGGTACATAAGCAGGTTTGTTACATGGGTATAGTGTGTGATGCTGAGGTTTGAAGTACTATTGTAGGATAAGTATTTAAAGAAATGAAAAATTAAAAAGCCAACAGTGTTTACTAGCTGACATAAGCTTTTCTTTGTCCTTACCACATACAGTAACATTGTAAAAAAAAAAAAAAATTATTTCCATAAGCCCTGGGCTTCAAGATGAATAACAGTTATGACTAAAGGTATCACTAAAGCTTAGATAGGACAAAAAGTAAACTGGTCACAAAATGATGATTTTAAAACGGTTTCTCTCTACCAGCAAGCAGCAGGAGGCTCTCTACAAGTTGCTAACCCACCCCACATTTCATATCTAATATGTAACCTATTAACATCTATGCCAAAGACTTGATTATATAACT
>NW_012101366.1:5924454-5926508 GCF_000951045.1 Mandrillus leucophaeus
TGTGAATGCAAATTGGTACAGTATAAAATTTACAAAATTTCACAATAACTCTCCAATTAAAATTAAGGTTAACTGTTTTTAAATTAAAAGAAATCAAGAGGAATACACAAGGAACCAAGAACAGTCAAGGGCTGTCTTGACTATACAACAAAATATAACTTTGAATGAATAAACTGTATCTGTGTTACGGTGTTGGATAAAAGAATGCAGGAAAAGAGAGTACATACTATATAATTCCATTTATGTAAATTTCAAGAACAGATAAAACAAATCCATTTGTTTTAGAAGTTGGGATGGTGGCTGCTCTTGAGGGGCCTATCTTGTCGGTTCTGGTAACATTCTGTTTCTTGATCTAGGTGCTGGTTACTCAGGTGTGTACATTTGGTGAAAATTTGCCAAGCTGAACACTCATAATTTGTACATTTTTCTGTGTGTATATTATACATTAGTAACACCAGTCAGCCCTGGGTCTCTTATCTTCCAGTTGATAGAGATCAAATGGGTGCCCTCATTGTATAGCTGAGCTCACATGGACACTCACCTGTTTAGCATGCATGCAAGCTCAGAATAAAATTGTTCCTCCCCAAACTTCTCTGTCTCCTGTAGAACTCAAAAGGGAGTCTATGACATGCCTCCCTACCCTGAAAGTTTCACAGTCTCATCACCACTGTCTGCCTTAGGTCCACCAGGACTAAAGTCATTATTCCCTTCATCCCTGTTTATGTCCGGCACCACAAGAAGCTACAGACACCTAGGTGACATTCATCTCCCACACACTGTCATCATAACTCTTTGTACATCTTCTGTTTTGCTCCGATCTCCCATCCCCCATCCCATCCTAATTCTGGAAGGAGGATATACTTCTACTGTGTCCTCTGGAAGTTAGGGTCTATTACCAGCAAAATCCTCTATGTCTTCAACAGTTCTTCAAATGTTTTCTTCTTTTCATGAGACACTAGTTTCCCTGCATGCAACCTTACCAAATAGTGACTGCATTTCCTCACACATCCCTGAAAGAAACCACTGGGCCTAGAGGTAAAGTAGGTGTTCTCCTTCCTTCTTATTACCACTCAAGATCATTCTTTTCCTCCTTCAACCATCCACCCAAAGCTGCTTTGAAACTCTGTCACCATCATCTATCAATCAATCCACCCCAAGCCCTTGCCCTGCTTGGTCTCCCCTCTTCATTTCTGGATGATCTTAGCTCCTAGGTCACTGTCATGCTTTCAAACAACTCCTGCTTAAATCTTGGTGATTTTTTTCTTGCCTGAAGTCTTAATTCCTAGAAGTCTTAATTCCTAGATTTCTCCTCCTACACTATTATCTTCCTCCCTGCCTTAGCTACTCAATCCTATGATCATAATCTATGATCATAGCCTAGACCACCTGTTTTCAAACATTTTGGTAAGGTACTCTTTATACTACTAAATATTAAGCCAACCTGAAAGAATACCCAATGGCTAAAGCTGGAACAATCTGAGCAATAGAACAAATAATGTAGTATCGAATTATAACCCAAAGTGTAAAATAAATATACATGAGGCCATACTCATATAAATAAATGATTAAATAAATAAGAGAATAGGAGGTAAAGCTTCCTTACAGAAGAATTCCAAATAATAGATGTAGACACTATCTCTTCCAGGAGGTAGAGCTTAGTCCTTGCTTCGCCATTGAGAGTGCATTGGACATAGCTATTCACTTCCACAAAAATAGAGTATGGAAAGAAGAAAAGAGCAACTGTATAGTGGTGAAACCTGGCAAGCACTGCCTTGATCAAAGCTAACATCAACATGATGTCATGTGAATATCAAGTACCATCCAATATGATTACAGACATGAGCCACCATGCCTGGCCCCTGGTAAGTTCCTCTTAACTATAAAAGAAAGAATATTTTTAGAAGAGAAAGTATGGCTGGATGCGGTGCCTCATGCCTGTAATACCAGCACTTTGGAAGGCTGAGGCGGGAGGATCACTTGAGGTCAGGAGTTTGAGAAAGCCTGGCCAACACAGTGAAACTCCTCTCTACTAAAAATACAAAAATTAGCCAGGC
>NW_012101366.1:5927308-5943830 GCF_000951045.1 Mandrillus leucophaeus
CTCGCCCAGCTAATTTTTTGTATTTTTTAGTAGAGACGGGGTTTCACCGTGTTAGCCAGGATGGTCTGGATCTCCTGACCTCGTGATCCGCCCGTCTCCGCCTCCCAAAGTGCTGGGATTACAGGCTTGAGCCACCGCGCCTGGCCACTTGCATTTTTAAAAACTTTATTCTTCTCAAAGGTAAGAGATAAAATTAAAATACATGTTTCCTGCTGTGTAACTAACTTCCTATTTTTGTCAAACATGTTCCATAGGAGAATATTTAAAATTACATTAGAAGGCTTGCTAGGAGTCCATGTAGTATTTCACTAGCCCAATTAGTCTGTCTAACACTAATTTTTTATATTTTCAATGTACAATAAAACCTTTCTAAGTCAAATGTCTTACTCTTCAATTCCCACATTGTTATTAATAATAATTACCAAAGTTTATCTTTTAGTGTTGTCATCAGAGGCATATAACATTTTAATTATTTTATAAGAATATTTTTAAAGTATTTGTAACTTTCACTGTAAAACTCTAAAAATTTCCTTATTCCTATTTTTTAAATCATCCCCTCCATCATTAAGTACTAACTATAAACTACTATAAAACTTTTTATAACCATTTGTTTTATATATCATTATGAAAATCAAGTTTCTATAAATTTATAGAGCAACCAAATTTCTATAAATGGATTGTGACACATCACGAAATTTTAAACTTCTCTCCTATGCAATGAGGCCATTGCTGTAGTTAAATTAAGCACTACCAGAAGATTATCAAGAATTCCTGGGTGAATTTCAGGAAAATAGAATGGAGAGAAATGTTCAGATTATGTTACAGAATAAAAATTAATTTAATTTTAGGATTTTGCTGCTTAGAAACTGACCAATCAACTGTGAAGGAGGAGGGTATTTGTGCTGTTGTTTAAAAAGAAGTGATGTTGATGCCTCACTGCCTACCTAGGTCATCAAGTAAATAAAGCTGCCTCTCAAGGCACCAGGAAAAGTAAATAATTCATAGTAAGAGACGTTTGGGAAGTCTTTCCAAAGGCCTATTACTTAGGACTATTTTCCCTCCAAATCACAAAACAAGTGTCCGATTATCAAGAATAGAACATAGGTTTTTACTCAATAAAATGGTTTTTGGCTCAACTATCTTTTGCCTACCCCAAGGACAAATAAGATCATGCTGGGATATCAGTGTGCTATGGCAACCAGCCCAGTGTGTTTCTGTTGGAAAAGCTAGAACAATTAGAAGGTAAGAAGTTCTTTCTTCTCATTTCCCATTTCTATCTTCCCATTCTTCTCAGATCCTCTAGGACTTCAGACAAGATTGGGCGCATTCAAGGTAGTATGGCCATAGACAAGATCCTCCAGGACTTCAGAAGAACATTGTGTCCAGGGAAAGGATATCTGATTTGGACTCCAATAAGAGAAGTTAGGAAGAACTATTTTTTAACAACCATGTTGACCAAAAGAATACAGCAAACACAATGCTGTGAAACCTCTGAGGCCAACAGTTACTGCTGTTGGATTTCTATTGCAAATATTCTCCCTCCTTTTTGAGCTAGCATTCAAATAGCCTTGACTAAGATCATGTACAATGTATTAACAAATTAGATTTCTTTTAGATAAGAGCAGACAGAATGGTGAGATCTCTGGGAACCATGGCACTAAGATGAGCACTTCTTATTGACATTAATATAGCACATGACTCAGTGGTTCAACATTATTTTTTTTTCAAATAAAAATTACATAACATAATTTTAAAGTTTTAAACTATATTAGTAATTACAGGCAAATTTCAGTCCAGATATTATAAGCATAAGTAACATACAGCAAGTATTAATAAATATTTATTGAATAGAGGAATAAATTTCACCCTTTATAATGCCTGTCAAATTTACCATCTGCTCTCCATCTCCACAGCAACACCCTGAGTCTGGGCCTTTATTTCCTCTGCATGTGCTGATCACACAGCCTTCTGGCTCCTGGTTTCTTCCCTTCTGCAGTGCACCATGCATGTTTCTGCCATATAATCTTATTGAAATTACTTTTCTCCTGAACACACCATGACATCAGACCTAACAAATATTCTACATCAAACTTTCCCTATAATATGGTCATAATTTACTTATCCAAATTTCACTTAACACTAGTCTCCAAAATACTCCATGCCACTCCAGGCTCCATGTCTTTGACTATGCTTCTCCTCTCTATCTTCCTTTTGCTCCTCAGCTTCTACACCCTACCTAGGAAAAACCCGGGGCTCTTATTAATGAAATGCATGCACTGGCAAGGTAAGCTGCCAGGAGAGAACTGACACTGCATCTGTGAGACACAACAGCATCATCTGATTATTTTAAAGACTGATTGATGCAGATAACCTTGACTTAGAAAACCTCTTATTAGAATTTTATAAGAAATCTTAAAAGTCCATTAATATGTTATATATTTCATTAAACATAAAAATATCACAAACCTATTATTTTACATTTAATATTGGGTAAAAATCTATAAGAGCAGTTATTGCTGAAATAAAGCTTTCCAAAATGTTTGTACTAACTTTTACAAAATATAATTATAGTACATACTAAGTGATTCAAGTATTACCTCAGTGAATCAAACTTCAGTAAGCCCTGATAACATACAAATTATAAAGTTTATGTTAAGATTTCAAGAGATCAGTGTAAAAATTTTGAACTATAATAATTACCTCAATCACATTCATTGACATGATTATCACACAATTGCATATTAAATAGCATAGTGATTAGAAATGCTTTCTACATATTCACTAGAACAGGATGTCAAGTTGACAGCCTGTTCATATAATTTATCCAGACAGTAGGCTGGGCAGGGTCAGAGTAAGAACAAAGCAATAGAAGTAGCAAAAACAAACATAGAATGGGAGGTCACATTAAGGGGTAACTCATTCAATATTTTCATATATGCAAAAAGTCAATACTACTATATGTTTAAACTGCAACATTAATAATTCAGCAAGTCCTTGAGTGTCTACTGAGCGTAATGTAAAGTGTTTCTATTAGTGTGCACTATTAGCAAACGAATAGTAAAATACGATCTGTGTCCTTAAGGCAATTGTAATCCAGATGGCAAAGGAAAAGCAGGGAATAGACGAGAGGCAAATAAGTCAAGGTAGCATCTTACATTTTCTAAAGGAATAATTGCAAGGGCAATCATGAGAAAATTATCAGAAATACACAAAATCAATAATGAGTTTAAAACAAGGGTTCTGCTCACTATGCAACTATAAAAGATTATAAAAATTCCACCAAGAAAGAAAATAAAACACACACAAAAACTATGAACACTAGGAAGAAAACTGATCTCCCATCCCTGCTAATATTTTTCTTTACTAGAGATTTTTTTAAATTGCTGCACTTAAATCTTTTCCACATAATTAAAATAAATAATCATCGTTCTCACTGCTGTTATCTCACTCTTCAAAAGAAAACACTGTTAACTTTATATTATTTCAGACTTTCTTCTATACATATACTATATAATCAGCAGTTCTGAAAACTCTCTACCCTTAAAAAGTATTGAGCAGTATATCTAAACCAAAACAAAATATATCTTTTCAACCAAGAAAAATATATCAACCAAATAACACATGTATATAGATAGGTACCTATCTATATCTATATAGATATCTGCTCAACCAAAACAAAATATATCTTTTCAACCAAGAAAAATGTATCAACCAAATAACACATGTATATAGATAGGTACCTATGTATATCTATACAGATATCTGCTCAACCAAAACAAAATATATCTGCTCTATCAAAACATGTACATATGTATATATGCACATATATACATACATGTATACATAGTCCATTTATATTTTGATTTTAACATAAAAATAGAACCACATTCTACCAAAACTTGATTATTTTTCACCTAATACATCATGGACCTTTTTAAAAAATATGTGGTACTCTATTACTATTATATTTACGACCTTCAACAAATGATCTCTCCTGTTATTTACTTCTTTGTGTAGTCCTCCTCCACATCAATGCTGGAGTTGGCAAAGTGACATGTTTTTGCCAGTGGACTTTAGCAAGCATGGTGCAAGGAGAAGCTTAATAAGAGCTTCCATCTAGGACCTGTCCTCTTCAATTGTCCCTCTTAGAGGGTAACCACCATGCTATAAGAGCTGAGGGACAGACATCTGCATGAGAAGCCACATGAAGACAGATCCTGGAGGACAGCAGAAAGAAAGGCTTTCCTTGTGAAAATTTAACTACTTGACAAAGTTAAAGAAGCTTTTTTTTTTTAATCAAAGGACTTTTAAGAGCCTTTAATATGCTAAATCTGTATTACTAATCTCCAAGAAACGCATTTAGAATGAAATATTTTCCTAAATGCACTTGACCATGGGATCCTTTGCTGTCCATACGCAACTGGCATCACTGGGAATATGGTCTGGAAAACATTCAATGTGACCGAATGTGTCATACATAGCAATGGTAGATGTCCATGGATAATGTTGTGATAATGACTAACATTCCTCAAGCACTTATGTTTCTGGCACTATGCTAAGCGATTTATTGGAATTTTAATTTAATTCTCATAGCCATCCTAGCTGGTAAATTAACATAATCTCTATTTCACAAAAAAGAAAGCTAACACTTAAAGAAATAACTTGCCCAAGATCACACACTACCAAAGTGGTTAAGTTAGGGTTAGAACCCATGCAGTCGAATTCCAAAGACCCCATTCTAATCACCATGCTATCAGCAATCCCTACCCACGGCACCTAAAACAGTTCAAAGCCTTTCCCTTGTCTCATATATAATTTACTCTTGTTTACTCTTTTCTTCTTCCTAATATTTTCATTCTAAATTGAAAAGTAGGATATTTTCATTTTAAAATAAATTGGTAGGGAAAAGTAAATTATTCAGATGACTGTGTTTGGCGGCCAGGTTGAGAACTACAGGGTAGTAAAAGAACACGGTAGGGTACTGGAGAAAAAGTATTCAATTTACTTAGACCCAGCTCTGCCACTTGTTAGCATGTGGTTGCAGTATTTTTCTCAGTTGCAATGAAGGAAAAGAAAAAAAGATGAGAAAAATCTATCAACTGGTATTTACCACAGTGCCTACATACTGGTAACAAAAGTGGTCCAAAAACATATGGGTGTGACTGAAGTTGAAATGCCAAAATTAGACCAAAATTCTTATGTGCCCCTAAGTCAGAGGTTTTCTGTTTGGTTTTGGTTTCCTTTGCTTTACGGCAAACTTTTTTTTTTTTTTAATTCTGGAGCTAAGATCTTTGTTCAGTTCTCTAATTTAGTTTACCCTACTTTCAGAACTATGGGAAAACTGCCTCTAAATGATGAAAGAGCAAATGTTTTGCTTTTGTATATGTTTGAAATTTTCTCTTCAGTGAAGTATCTCAAAGCACTATAAAAGCTGACTGAACACAGCACTATTTGATACATAACTCAATTAAAAATGTCAAGAAGAAATAATAGTAAAAATTGTGTGTGTGTGTGTGTGTGTATATATATATATATAGTTTGTGGCTACAGCATGTAATGAAAAAATGCTGACAACCACTGTGGCAACTCAGTATGACTAGTTGATGATCAAAGGGTACAGCAACTACCACAGCAATGGGCATGTAAAAGACATACTGTTTTGCCCCTGTTGACTATAACTCAAGTAAAACAATGTGACTAAGATTATACACAAGCCATTAGCTCAAATTAACATCATATTAAAAAGTATTTTATTTAGTCTTCCTCTTCCATTTTCTACCATGAAAAAGGAACCAGGTTTATTGGGAGAGGCTCTTGAACACTTAGGAACACAAATACCCTGTAAACACTTTCTCCTTGCCGAACTAAACAAATTCAATTAAATTAAGGAATTAGCCAGTTGCTTGCGATTGGCTGTATTGGGAAAGATGAAGGAGGAGCAAATAGTTATTACTTTCTTCATTAAGGTATCCAAATCTTTCTCTTCCATGTTTTACCTAGGAGAAGTATATAAATTTTTGAGGTTTTGACATTCGCCTTGGCAAACTGTTCCTTGGGAATAGGCAAATTAAGGGTATCTGAGATTTTGCTACATCCAAGTATAAAAGCCATCTATATTCGTTTGCTAGGGCTGCCGTAACAAAGTACCACAGACTGGGTGGCTTAAACAACAGAAATTTATCTTCTCACAGTTCTCTAGGCTAGGAGTCTAAGATCAAGATTCATAGGAGTCTAAGATCAAGATTCAGGAGGGCTGGTTCCTTCTCAGAGCTCTGAGAGAATAGTTTCAGGCCTTTCCCCCTGGCTTGTAGATGGTGGTCTTCTCTCTGTGCCTTCACATTATCCTCCCTCTGTACGGCCTATCCAAATTTCCTGTTCTTACTAGGACACCAATCATACTGAATTAGGGCCCATCCTAATTACCCCATTTAACTTAATTACCTCTCTAGAGACCCTATTTCCAAATGATGCTACATTCTGAGGTACTGGGGGTTAGGCCTTCAACTTATGAATTTTGGATGGGACACAGTGCAGCCCATAATACCACTAAAGCTGCAGTAATCTAGTGTTCGGCAACCAACCTGGCTCTTTTTTCTCTTATATTAAGGTGGTTAAATATCATCCATTTATTCATAAACTATTAAATGCCAACTATGTCTTAGATACTAGATTTACAAAAATGAATATGACATGGCTGACTTAGGGGATTCACAGACTATTAGGAGAGACAAATAAACCTAAAACAGCAGAAATGAGTGTGTCTTAAGCTCTTTTAAAAACAAACCAAGGTAAATCAGAATATAAGCAATAAAATAAAATAAATGAATGCTATGAGAAAAAATAAGGAGGAATGTAAAAGAAAGCCCAATGTAAACATTATATTTCAATCATTTTACTATCAATAACCCCTCTTTCCTCTCTCCAAAACATAATAGCATATGGAAATGTGGTTTCCAAAGCACAGCTCTACTTTGACTCCTTAAAGTTTTTTGCATTCTAAGTGCTTTCCTTTTTGCAATGTTGGGGACAAAGAAAGACAGAAATGTTAAGAGAATCAAATTCCAATTAACTTGGGAGTTAAAGTCTTAGAGGAAGTCGCTGCCCTTTAATATGTTGGAATGAGACTTTCAACCTTTAAAGAGGTCTGCCAATAGAGGCTCAGATGTTCAACAGAAAATAGTAGGGCAAAGAGGGAAGTGCAATAAGAAAATGTAAGTAAACACAGTTAATGGTAGTCATGTGTGCTAATAGGGCCATAATAATAAAAACAACAGATCTTGACTGTACAAAATTCTATTTGATTCTCCCCAATCAGAAACTATGTGGATATTATGAATATAGTTGTTTTTCTTGGTTTAAAAATATTATAGTAACCAAAGGAGAAATAAATAGTTCAGTATGACCACGCTGATTCATATTAACTGGGCTAAGAGTCAATTTGTTTTAGCAGAGGCTGAATTATAAAATTATTTTTAAAATAAAGTTTTCAATAATACTGTCTTATACTAGTACAGCAGAATGTAACCTAGACGTTGTTTTGTAGCTGAATATGAGGCTAAAATTAGCACAGCAAAAATTTCTATCCTGGTTCCTCCCAAAGTACTTCAAAGTCCTATAAGAATGTTTAATCCCTAAAGTATTTTAAGCATTTCTTTTTCAATTACACATTGTTTTTGAAGAAAGGTTTATTACAGAAAAATCAAACATCTGCTTAGACCCTTTCACCAATAACTAATTCCTGATTGATGAAATCTAAATTCAATAAATCACACTATATTACAATAAATTCTTTGGAGCTCTATAATCTGGTGACATGAAGAATATCTGCTCTAATTACCATCTTGTGACTAGCTCGATACGATTTCCATGAAGTTGGCCTTTCTGAGGTGCTACCTAAAATTGTATGACATATTAGAAGTTCTCATAGTGAAAATAACAAGTTTTAGTCTTACTTTTCTTTACATGCTTTTTCTTGACCTGTTCTTCCTTTTCTCTCAACCCATCATTATCATGGGTAAAAAATTGTTAAAAATCAGATATTATAAACATAGTAGGGGAGCTTACCAGGATTCCCTTTATAAAAACATTTTAAATAAAAATATAGTCAACACAAATTATGGCAAGCATAATTAGGATTTCTCTTCTACTGCTTTTTTCGTTTTGTTTTGTTTTTGAGACAGAGTCTCGCTGTGTCGCCCAGGCTGGAGTGCAATGGTGCAATCTCAGCTCACTGCAACCACTGCCTCCTGGGTTCAAGCGATTCTCCTGCCTCAGCCTCCCGAGTAACTGGGACTACAGGGGCGTGCCACCATGCCTGGCTCATTTTTTGTGTTTTTAGTACAGACAGGGTTTCACCGTGTTAGTCAGGATGGTCTCGATCTCCTGACCTCGCTATCCACCCGCCTCAGCCTCTCAAAGTGCTGGGATTACAGGCAAGAGCCACCATGCCGGCCTCTTCTACTACTTTCTACAAGCAGAGGAATCCCACCTATATTCCTCTTATAAGCCCCCAGTGTTTTAACACAGTTCAATACATAAAGGAAACAACATGGCATAATGAAAAGAATGCTGACTCTGGAGTCCAAAAAACCCATACCAATTTTCAACAAGTTACTTAAACTTTCTAAGTCTCAGTTTCCTCAACTGTGAATGACAGATAATAACATCTATCTTTTAGGAATGTTTTAAGGATTAAAAATAATGCAAATAAAGCATTGGCAAACAAAAGGTACTCAATGAATTATACCTCTAGGTATCACTAACAAAGTATTTATCATTTGGACAATTAAGAATGTATTTCATGATCTTACAGTTCTGAAAAGAGGGGGCACAAGAGTAAGGCTTCATCAGATTCTAATGCCCTAGTTATTCCATCCTTATTTACTCTTCACTGATTAACTTTCTGATTTAGTAGCTTAATCTACTACCACCACTTTCAATTGCTCACCATCAATTTATTCCTTAATCCCTTTTACAGTATAAATTTGGGTCTCATCATCCACTCTCCATGACCTTATAAATGACAACTCTATCAGTTCTTTCTCTATGGTCTTTATTTTTCTGTAACCTGAAGCAAGAGTCTTTCTTTCTGAAACTCTACTTCTTGACCTCACTGACTTGAATATTCTGGTTCTATCACCTATGTAACCAATTTTCTATATTTCTCCAACAATCTATTTGATTTACACATTTTTATCTTCCCTTCTTCCCCCATGCATTTCTATAATATTTTCACCTTCCTCTCCATTTCCCTATCAGGACTCACTTGAAGTTTCATGATTTTCCAAAATAGTCTCTCCCTTTTCTTAACTACTAATGGGTGCACTGCTGCGGGGGCTATTTGTCACCTTGTCCACAATTGTGACATCTACTGATTAACAAATCAGCAGGAACCTTGAAATTTAGAACAAAAGAGCATGTATGTGTCTGGCAGGTTTGAGAGGTTCAGATTGTCCCCGTAGGAAGGGCATGGGGAATGCAGTCTGGGTGTGTTGATTATAACCAAAACCCTAACTGAATTAATTAAACGTTAATTTACATTTAAAGGGGGGGAACATAAGAGTTCAAAAAGATAAATAAAAAGTTTACAATTGCTTTCCCAATTTAAGCACTTTTAAGGCTTACACTATTCTCTTAAATTTGCAAGCCTATACATCACGCAACATAAGAGTAAATATAAATATTCTAATAGGCTAGAACCTAATTTGCATGATACAGTTTAATAATTCATATATGTTTTCATTAAGTCAAGTATAAATGACTGAATGAATTCTTAAGTGACTGAATGAATTCTATGTATTTATATGAGAAAGCAACTGTTTGTCAACTAGCAAAAGACTCTTTGTTCAAGAAAACACCAAACAAATATCCCTTAACATTACTACTAAAAAGCTACCCTGATGCAAGGCTCACAACAAAAATAATTCAAACTAAAATGGAAAAGTGCTGTGTTTCCAAAACTCTTTGATCTCTTGTATGTGGTACACTTAACATTCTTTACAAGGTACAAACAGGATTCAATAATGCAAACTGATCTTGAACACTCAACAAATTAAAATGTAAATTATATTAAGTGCATTATATGAACAACAATTTTAAGTTCACCCACGCTATCCCACCTCACTCCAAGATCACAGTATTTATTAAAATAGCAAAAGATATGACACATCAGCACAGAACAGACCAGTGATAATTATAATAGGGTTACCAAAAATTAAAACTCAGTGTGCAAAGAGGAAAAATACTTAATAAGATGCTCAAATAAAATGATTAAATTTACTTCTCAGTAATATGGGGTGAAGAAATTAAGAAAAACATTAGGGTACTGATTAGAAAACATGGGCATTACATCAGATAGGAATTGAGTTTAAACTTTGTGTACTTTATTGATGGTGAACAACTGTCTTAACCTCTGAGTCTCAGTTTGTCTGTAGAATAAACAATTTTTACCTCATAAAGTTATATAGGGACTAAATGAAATTAATTATGCAAAATACTTAGTACTTAAGCACATATTAAGATCTTTATAATTGTATTCAGTCCAAAAAGACCTAGACATTTTTAGAGCCAATCTATTTCAAATCTTCCAAGGAAGAGATTAATTGCCAGAGCACATGCAAAGATGGAAAGCTTCTCTTTCAGTCTCTCTTTTCACAAAGCTGGCATATTCAGAAATCAAAACCTTAAAAAGGTAATATAAAAGGAACACTAAAGATCAGTCTCATATAGCAAATTAAATATAGCACTATTTTAAAGAGATATGCTATTATCAAGTTGCCTTTATCCCTAAGACAGCAATTGTTTGATGAAAGCTACTTGGAAATGTAACACAATTCATCAACCAATAGGTAAAAGAAGGAAAACTATATGATCATCTCAAGTTACATTAAGAGGGCATGTGAGCAAACTAAGTATCTGTCTTGGTTCCTCCTGAAAAGGCATAGAAGACTATTTCCTTAACATACCACAAATAAAAATTTTGAATACACAACTATGAAACCCTAAAGGTGTTTCCATTTAAATGAGAAATAAGCCAAGGATCCTCACTGTTCACTGCTATAACTTAACATTATTCTAGAAATTCTGATCAACGTCCTAAGAAAAAGAAATAAGGATTAAGTGTTGGCAAGAAGACAAAATCATCACCATTTACACGTGCTATAATTGAGTTACTACAAAACACAATAAAAACTATCAGAATTAAGAGTTTCATAAAATGACCAGTTAGAAAACAGTATATGAGAATTAGCCATCTTTCTATGTTCCATCAGGTACATAGAATCCTCTTTATAAAATAATTTTAAAAGTTCCATTCCCAATAGAATCAGTAAGTTTTAAAATATCAAAAATACCACTTGAAAAATGGGCAGAACTCACATGAAGAAAACTACAAACTATAAAATACAAGAAGTAAACTCAAAACTACATCTTTGAGTCATAAAAGATGACTTCAATAAATAACAGCATTGTATTAATAGAGATAGTACAACTTTCTCCAGAAAATTCACTCAGATATTCCAGTGAGGTTCTTTTAGAATCTTTACTGCCTTTCATGTAACATGAATAAAGAAATATATGAGAAATGCTGAAAATGTTTTAACAAAGACAATAGTAGGTATTCACACAACCATTTAGTGAAATACATTAAAAACTCACAATAATTAAGACAGTTTGGAATCACTAGAGCAAAAATAAATAGCCCAATTAAACTAAATAGAAAAAGTCATATACCCATATCTATAGAGTATATACACGTGATTTGGTATTTAAAACCTCTGAAGAAGATAATTGTTCAATAAGTAGCATTAAAATAACTGAACCATCACTCTGTTAAAATACACTGCAAACAGACTAAAGATGTAAATTTTTTTAAAAACTGTGAAATTAATATAAGGAAATAGAGGTGAACAGTCATATAATTTGGGAATACAAGCCCTTTCTAAGTAGCAAGGTATCATAAAATAAAAATTTGATAAGTTTAAACATATTAAAATGTTAGCAATCTGTTTAAAAAGAAAATTCACATCAAAAACAAAATTAAGATAAAAATGACAAACTAGGGAAATTATCTGCAATGTAATTTGACAAGGACCTAATAGTATGTATATACAAAGAGCTCTCATAACTTAGTATTTAAAAATCTCCAGTGTTATAGTAGACAAAGGACACTAATAGGTAATTCACAAAAGAAATAAGGATCTCTGGGTGGAGACATTATAAGTGTTATTTACCATTTATGCTTTCCTGAATTTTTCAAATTTCCTACAATGATTATTATAATAGTAATTAAGAAAATATAGAATGTTTACAATATGGCTGTGACTATAATAATAATGTCCAAAATCATGCTAACATCAATATTTCCACTCTTTTAGGCTGCACCAAAATTAGGGATGACTTTCCTCTCTAGAAAAGAATCATACTTTAATTATTTAATCACAATGAAAGAAATTTTCAGAACTCTAGAATACAATCAGACAAAACTTTTCACTTCTTCTTTATTTATGACCAAGTTACAAGGCCAAATAATATTTGGATAAGCTATTCTGTTTTCAGCCCCCTATGAAAGCTTAGAGTCAAGGCTGAGGAACAAGCCCTGGACCTCAGAACCAGCAGGACTCAATTTTACCTATATCCAAATCCTGAGCCAGAAATTTCAAAAAGAAAAAAAAAAAAGGTGGTGAGGTGAGGACAGCTATTACCCTTCTCAAGATAGAAAATGTGGGCCTTTGAGAACTTCTAGTCACAACTCTTCTCTGTCTCATTTAGGAGACAGAGGAATGATTTTATCCTCAAATGTATTTATAAGGCATATATCCAAAGGGCAAGCAAACAAGATTTCTTCTGAGCAAAGATACCTTAAATAGGAGATTTTCAAGTGTTAAATGTTCTTTTCCCTTAGTGCAGATATGCAGCCTAACTCTGAGAAGGTCAAAAAGTCTATGGCAGGACTTGGCTCTCAACAATAAGCAATAGTCAAACTGCTAATTCCATCTGCTCCCCTCCAAAAAATGACAAAGCATTACATGATGATGCCAGGGATCTCAGGCTCCATTTAAGGAATTTTTCTGAGCAGTATCCATTTTCACAATGTTAACATGCTCTCTAACTTTTTTAAGTACTTCAGAAGTACTTCAGAGAACCAATTTGGATACTATATGCCAACTTTGATGATGATAACAAAGAAATATACTGTCTTTAACATTATATTCTTAGAGATGTCGCTTCCAGAAATGTCTTCCTTTCTTACTAGTCAAAGCTCTGAATTCCATCCACTTCTAGCTCCTCAGGGTCTTAGTTCCAATAATTATCTCATCTTTCCTAAATTGCTTAAGAATCTCTTCCCACTTGTCTCTACTCTCTCTTTCCTTATGCATGTAAACAAACAAACATAACATTCCTTCAAACAATATTCCTCTGCAATAGTTTTCAATCATGGCTGCACACTGGAATTACTTAAGGAACTATAAAAAAGTATCAATGCAAGTAATCAATAGTGATAGAAAGTAGACAGTGGTTTCCTGGGGATAAGAGGAAAAGATTATAAAGGGACACAGGAAACTTTTGGAGGTGAATATTATTTTGATTATGGTGATGGTTTTGCAGGTATAAACATATTTCAAATATCAAATTGTACACTTTAAATATATGTAGTATATTACATATCAATTACACTTCAACAGAAAAGCTGTTGAAATAAATATTGATATCTGGGTTCAACACCCCCCACACCAAATTGGTATAGGGGTTCTCTCTGGAAAACAAAATTCTTTAAAGCTCCTGAGATTATTGTAAATTATTATTACAATATTGTAAATAAATGCATAGCCAAGATTGAGAACCGCTGCTCAATGAAAGCTATAGCTATCACTTTCTCCCTTCTTTATTTCAGTTCTCTCAAAAAGTCTCAATCAAGCATGTCTACTTTATCACACCCATTCTTTCTCAATCTTCTGAAGCCTGGTTTCTGAACCACTCAGTTAAAACTGTTCTTGTTAAAGTTACCTATGGAGTCCTGACAAATTCAGTGGTCACTGGGGCCCTCTCCTAACTTGACACCTCCTTGCAGCATTCAAAAATGTTAACCTGTTCCTCCTCCATTGGAAAATCTCCCCACCCTTGGCATCTTTCCTGATGGTCCTCCTACCTTGCTAGCTACTGTTCCTCTAACTTTCAGAAAATTCTTCTCCCTACTTCTGCTATTTATGAGAGTCTGTTCTCTAGCTGCCACTTTCGTCATGCTAAAGGCTTTCCCTGAGTCATTTCAACACAACCAAATCAATACAGCTTCAATTCAACCCCCAATCATCTCTTTAATCCTGATTTTCACATCCATAGATACAAACATCTATCTATATATTCACCTGAAGTTCCACTGCTTCTTCAAATTCAAAACAGAATTTATCATCTTCCTTCTATTTATGTGTTCCTCATTTCCAATCAACAGAACCCCAAGTCAAACCTTCAGAGTCCTGAGTCCCCCTTTCTTCTCATAGGTGATTAGGACTTGTCAGTTTTTCCCTCACACTGCCACAGTAAAGGTCTAAAATACAAATCCAATAAATGGCTTCTCATCTATCACGTTCAATCCAATCACTTTAGCTAAGGATACCATTCCCTGATCTGGCCCTCTACCACCCTCACTATCTTCATCTGGCACCATTTCCCTACTAATCCCTGCATTCAAGCCACATCAATGTCAATGTTACTGACTTTGTCAACTGTCAATGTCAATTGACACTGACTTGTCATTGTCAATGACTTATCTAAATCGCCACAGTTTCTCAGGCCTCCTTGCCTTCTCATTTATTATATCCTCCTCTTGGGAAGTTACTTACCTCCTGCACTTGGCAAAATTATATCATCCTTCACATCTTGGCTGTGTGCTCCCAACTCCACCTACACTCAAGGCAAGTTAACCATCTCCTATTCTAAACTCTTCTACTACGCTAGGCATATCTCCATTCCCACTGACTACATAGTATTATAATTGTTAATTTACTGTAATGTTACTAACACCTTGTATATTAGATAGTAAATTCCTTGAAGACAAGAGCTATGACATTCATTTCTGTATTCCTAGTACCTACTCAGCCTGGAAGAGTGAAAAAAATAAATTTATGCTTGACATAATTGCAATTATTTATAAAATATAAACGATACCCCAAAAGAGGTCTTGAATACTGATTTCTTAAAATTTCTTAAGATCCATTATAAAATAAATATTAGGCAAGAGGATGCTGAATGAAACAGTACATATATTAAACTCATTGTCAAAAAGACACCAGTCTAAAAAATACAACCCAGAGCAAATTTCATAAAACAGAAATACAACAAAGAAAGGAAGCACAGCAAGGATAAACGCTGACCCAGCTAATGCCTCATCGGGTGTCTGTATCCAGGTACTGCTAATGCCGATGACTAAGAAGGTTTCTAATCCTTCTAATCCCTCTACGGTAATTTCAATAAATTGAATAAGGATAAACGAGTCAAATCCAGAATTTGTTTCCTAAATATGTGATGCTTTTCCCCCTTGCCACTTGGTTTGATTGAACTGATTATTTGAATAGCTAACTTTGAAGCTACTATTGGCCAAGCAGATCTTAAATGTTTTTCCTTCCTTGCCTTTGCCTGCACTTCAAAAATATGGGGGTTTAGACTACTATTCATCCTGTAAACCTTAAAATGTGTTCACCTAAAGAAAAAAAAATACTTAGAAATGTTGGGGGAGGTGGGGTGCCTGTGGATGTTAGCAGAAGAATGTTCTCATGGAAAACAAGCCTCCCAGTCTTTCTGACTGTATGCCAGTAAGATATGAAAGCTGAAAACCTCAAACTGTCAAGTGTTACATGAACCAAAGAGGTGGCCCACCTGCTCCAAAAAACTACTGTGTGACCCAAGGATAAATAATTTGCAAAAGGTCAGCTTGGCCCTACTGCCTGTAGCGCAGTCTCTGAGATAAGGAGTAGCTGCTGGTGGAACGATTTCCCCCTACCTGAAGAGCGCCGCGGCTGCCAGGCTTGTGATAGTGTATTTCTCAGAGAGCAGATTCTGTGCAGTACTAAACCACTTAGGCAAAATTAAAATCTTTCAGGAAGGTCTAAACTCATAAAGCACACATGTGCAAGCTGACGGGCGGACACCAAATTTCGCTCTGAAGCATACAAACTTGGGGGTGTTTTAATGCAACCATTTGGAGCCAAAGCCCCGAGGATTCCCGAGTATGTTAAAATGAGCCTCGGGAGAGGAATAACTCATAGAAAGAAAGGGCAAGGGCTCAAGAAGAGATTTTCAGCGTAATAACCCATGAAGGAAGCGTGGCTGCTGTCTGAACCTCTCCGCCCTGCAGGGGACCCAAGAACGACTCAGGCCAACACTATCCTCCCAAGGGGCGGGGCCGGGGGGTCGATAGTGACCATTGTGGCCACCAGACCGGACGGACAGCGGCGGCCTCGCGGGAGCGGAGAGCGCGGATGGGAGAGGAGGCAGAGGCCGGAGCATCCGCCGCGGCAGGGAGGGGACC
>NW_012101366.1:5944085-5950220 GCF_000951045.1 Mandrillus leucophaeus
GGAGCCGTTACCCCCAGTGGAGCCGCGGCCCCGGGGACAAAGTCTCGGTCCTGTCCTCGCCGCCGCCTCGCCCCGGCTCCTCCCTGACAAAAAAAAGTTATCTGTCGCCAGACGCCCTGGGGGCCCGGCGTGGGTCTCTCGGCTGGACTCACCAGAGCGGCTGCCGGAGCTCCACCTGCAGGACCTCGACTCGTGAGGCTCGCAGCCACAGCGACGGCAGCTGCTCTGCTTCCTCCAGAGTAGCAGCACCACCTGCTCCCCTTCTTCCTAGCAGAACGGGTCCCGGCGAGCCATCTTCCCCCTCCTCTCACTGACTGACAACCCAGCCCGGAGAGCCGCCACTGCCGCCAGCCTCTCTGACAGGCACGACCAGGGACCCGTCCTGAAGCAGCCAACCACCACCGCCCCACGCCGATTCAGCCTATCGCCGTCCTCCGGGGCGGGATCAGAACAACTTCTCCACCAATGAGAATCTTCTTCTGCTGGGCCTGGGGCGGAGCTCTGAGGCGACTTGAGTGGGCGTGGTCTGAGCAATGGGCGTGATCCGGGGCCCGGGGGAAGATGATTGACTGTAAGGTTTGCGGTGGCCGCTAGGCGATGACAATCAGTGAAGGTCTAAGATTCTGAGCCGTTAGGGCTTATGGCCTTCTCAGAAAAAATAAGCTTTACCGGGTGACGTGAAGTGTATCAATTTGTTTCTCTTTTGTAAGAAAAGAGAAACAAATTGATAATTTACTAGTAAGTAGGATTTACTTCCCTGTAATTGAATTCACAAGAATTTATGAAAATCTTACCAAATTCCGGGAGGAAAAAAAAATTACGTTTTTGCAAAATGGAAATAAAAACTTCCCCCTCACTACATCATTGCTTTTGGGCTTAGCTTGGAAAAAGTCAAAAACGATACCCCAGTTTTCTTTCCATGGAGGTTGTTTTTATTTTTTCCATCATTACTCCCTACTTTTTCTCTGAACATATACTAAATATTTTGTATAATAACTGGAACCTGAGAACACCTGAACCTGCTCCTGCAGACAGTCCTGCTGTTTTTGACCTTGTAAACCCCTCCTACCACATCCTTCTCAAGTCTGGTCAGGATTAATTAGAAGAAAAACTGACCTCCACCCTAGAAAACAGGAAGTCATTCTAGCTTTACACTAGAAATGGGCAGGATTTCTCCAGAAACACTAAGTGAACTTTTCAAACATGCTGAACTCATAAATAACAAGCACATAAAGAAGAAGATATGTTACTTGATTATCAAAAGGGTATCAAGCAAACATTTTCAGGTAATTATTAGGGCAGATTGCTAAAACAGATAGGATCCTCCCTCCAAAGGGAGGATCAGATTAATAAGTAAATAACAACAAACTACAGTGATAAGGACAATAGAGATTGGTTCAATGAGCAATGGAAACAGAGGACAAGAAATGACTGTTTAGGAAAGTCAGCGAACTCCACAAGGAAGGTGATGTTTGAGTTGGATCTTAAAAGGTAAATGGGACTTTGCCAGAGAAGAAAGTCAAAGGGTATTTCAGAAAGAGAGAACACCATGTTCAAAGGCATGGAGCTATGAAAGGGCACAGAGCCATTGTGGAACATTGAGAAAGTAGATGGGGTTAAACAATGAGGAACAGCCAAAAATTGGGCTGGAGCAAAAGGTTGAGGTGAGATTGTAAAAGACCTCACAAGCTACACTAAGATATTCAGACAAGCACTGTCAAGCAGAGCCTTCTGCAATGGTGAAAATGCTCTATATTTGTGTTGTCCAAAATAGTAGCCATTAGCCACATGTGGCTATCAAATATTTGAAACATGGTGTGACTGAAGAGCTCAAT
Source organism: Mandrillus leucophaeus (assembly GCF_000951045.1). Classification (NCBI taxonomy): domain Eukaryota; kingdom Metazoa; phylum Chordata; class Mammalia; order Primates; family Cercopithecidae; genus Mandrillus; species Mandrillus leucophaeus. The sequence continues at coordinate 5,945,921 of NW_012101366.1, forward strand.
TTATTTATTTATTTATTTTTGAGACAAGATCTCACGCTGTCACCTAAACTGGGGTACAGTGCTCAAGTGATCCTCCCACCTTAGCCTCCCAAAGTGCTGGGATTACAGGCATGAACTACCATAGACGGCTGGAACTCAATTTTTATTTATTTTATTTATTTTTTATTTTTGGCAGAGTCTCCCTATGTCACCCAGGCTAGAGTGCAGTGGTGGGATCTCAGCTCCCTGCAACTTCCACCTCCCAGGTTCAAGCAATTCTCCTGCCTCAGCCTCCCGACTAGCTGGGGTTACATGCACCCACCACCACGTCCAGCTAATTTTTGTATTTTTAGTAGGGACAGGGTTTCACCATGTTGGCCAGGCTGGTCTCGAACTCTTGACCTCAGGTGATCCACACACCTCAGCCTCCCAAAGTGCTGGGATTACAGGTGTGAGCCACCATGTCTGGCATTAATTTTTAATTTTAACTTTAACAACTCCCATATTGGATAGCTCAGGTTTAGATTTTCTTCTAAAGGCAATGAGGGACCAACAACAGCTTTTAATCATGTGGACAATACAATCAGGTTTCTTTTAAATTGTGAGAATCCAAAAAAAAAAAAAAAAATACAGGGTAGAGAGGAAACTCTTGACAGATGAGATTGACTTAACTTAGGTCCCCTTGGCCAGAGCCTGTTCAGCACAAGTGTTTACTCAAAGGAATAGGAACAGGAAGATCCAGGCAGCATGTTATTCACCTGAGAGAAAACAAGAGGTCAAAACCTGAGAAGTTGAATTCTGCCATCAAGTCCCATTGAGTAGGACAGTGAGGGACCAAGGAAGGAAAGAAACCCAGTCAGCCAAATCATAAGATAGAAACAAGAGTAAGCAAAAGAGTGCACACTTGCACACCGGCACACACACACCCCCCATCAGTTTTACAGGTCATTGGCCATGTGTGCCAGTAATGTGTTGACCTGATTTGAAGAGCCAAAGTGTCTGGTGGCAGGAAGGCCAGCCAAGACCAGGACAAGATTCCAGGAGAGAATCTTGAACCAAACCTGTGGAAGTCAGGATGGAAGGGAGAGGTAAACATTATTGACTTCCTGTACTGTACAAGGCACGTGGCTTGTCAAGGATATAGATGAATGCTAGAAGCTTGCTTACAGTATAGGTAGCTGGATAACAGACAGATGAAAGGTTAAGCAAAGATTAAAGTAATTATTTAATGCAGCGGTGGAGAGATTACATAAGGCAGTATATAATTGATTCATTGTTCAAATGATTTTCTAGGCAATAACCACTGTGTTTTCAGAGGAGGATGCAAGCATTGCAGTCAAGCGCAGTCAGGGAAGGCTTCATGAAAGAGGTAAAATGGGCTGGGTCTAGAAAAATGAGGAGGAATTTGAACCAGATTAAATGTGTGAGACAGTAACTCCTAGAATGCCTGGAGAGATAACACAAGAGAGGAAGTACAAGCAATGTTCAGAGGGCATGGGAGGCAATTTGGGTCAGCCAAGCTTGGCAAGCTAGGTTGCAGATAGATAATAGAGCACCTTGACGGCAAGCTCAGTTGTTCAGATTTTCTCCTTTTGCCTTGTGGCTTCCTCTCTGCTCATTAGAATCACTTAGGATGCCTTTCAAAATTATCAGTACTCAAACCACACCCCACACTAAATAAATAAAAAAATTGGGGTGTGAGGCTAGACATTGGGTTTTTTAAAAGCTTCCCAAGTGGTTCTAATATACACCCAAGGTTGACAAAAGGGAAATAATATAACATTTTACTAATGCCAAATCAGGGCTGTGCATAGGATAGATTGAGTGGAGAGAAACTGAAGTTTGGCTATGTGTATTTATGTATAATTTGTTTCCTTCCTGCAAGAAGACAGGAAGCAGTTTACTGTCTGACTTCACTTCCCATTTTGCAGTGGTAAGGTAGTATAGAAGGCAATTTCAGTTGTCTTCCCTCTAAGTCAGAGTAAAACGAAAGCACAAATTATGTTTCCAGTCTACTTTCCTTTCCAACACTATTTGTGTGTATAAAAATAATTTCCAACAATAACAGTCTGCAGTTAAGTTTTATACATAACCATTTATATTTTAATCGCAAAGCACCAGAAAAATGCCTAAGAGAACATTCTGTTTCAAAAGGAAAATGCTTTTAACCTACTTTATAAAAGTCAACATATTCCAGATCTTTTCTGCTCATCTTTGCTAGTCTCTGATATCCACATGCATAATTCTAAACTATTAAAATGCATTTATCTTCTTGCAAATAACCGTATAAAAGTGACAGTTGAACATTATAAACATAAACATTTTCCCTAAGACATTAGATTTCAGGAACTTTAAGAAAAATTTAGTTCAAATATCTTTCTCTTTATTTCTTTCTTTTTTCTTTTTTTTTTTTTGTTTGTTTGTTTTGTTTTGTTTTGCTTTGTTTTTGAGACAGTGTCTCATTCTGTCACCCAGGTTGGAGTGCAGTGGCACCATCTCAGTTCACTGCAACCTCCACCTCCTGGATTCAAGCGATTCTCGTGCCTCAGCCTCCTGACTTGCTGGGGCTACAGGCGTGTGCTACCGTGCCTGGTTGATTTTTGTATTTTTTTGGTAGAAACAGGGTTTCACCATGTTGGCCAGGCTGGTCTCGAACTCTTGGCCTCAAGTGATCTGCCCACTTTGGCCTCCCAAAGCGCTAGGATTACAGGCATGAGCCGCCGTGCCTGACCTAGTTCAAATATTTTATATTTCTATTAAAGTCAATTGGACAACAGCTATTGTTAAAATAGTTAAAATAGATAACATGTTAAAATAGATAGCATGATTATTTTAAATTAAAAAGAATTTTGTTTAAAAAAAACATGAAAAATATATCAAAATGTTGCTTTTGTGGTATGTTAAGCATACTTTAAGAAAAAAAAAAAAAATCAAAGAAATGCAATCAAAACAAAAAGAGTATGCCTGGGAGGTCATTCAAGGGATTGCTGTATCAGATTCCCTTTTTAAGGGAACTACCCCAGCCAGTGGACCCAGCTAAAGCAGCAACCTGAGGCATGATCTATAGCATACAACCCCCTTCATGAACTGTATAACCCAAGGGCAGCCAACCTCAAGAGGTAACCTGAGATGAGCACCCACTCTCTTTCAAGAATTTGAACTGGAAATGGGAAGAGAAAATAACATGGCGGAAGCAGAAGCTAAAAAATCAGACAGCAGAAAGAAGCCCTGAGAAGCTATAAAAAGGGCAAGTTTTCAGTAAACTGAAGCCATTAGGTAGCGTCAAGATGTATAAAGTGAATGGTGAAGTAATAGGTAACAAAGGAGCGGCAGAAGTAGAGGCAGTGGAATGAGTCACGGTAACAAAGATGGGGGTCAATGAAGTCCTGTTGTTGAAAGGACAGTGAGATAATCCATTTCCTGCAGCTGCACTGAATCGCTCCAGTTCCAGTGTTTGCATTCAACATCTGTGAGGTCCAACTGTAGCTGTTCCCAGAGTCCCCAAAATTCCCATCTCCATCACCTATTCCAAGTAAATAGTTGTATCTTTCACCCCTGTATAAACCAATATGTAGATTTCCAGAATCATGCATTCAGTGAAAGAAGCTGGACCAATTGCATTTTGTGAAGAGAATTTCATCCTTTAAGATTGGTTATAGGTTTTTCTAGGAATAATATCTCTCGAAAGAAGAAAACATTCTTCACATCTTAAAAAAGAAGACATAAATTAAAACTTTATAATGTTATATTTTAAGGGGGAAAAGGTCTCCTTTCTCTTGTCTTTTAATAGCTGCACCAACCTGGTTCATATTTATGAGCAAGTCGTATAGATAGGGGTGGAAAACATAATGGCTAACTGCTACCCTCACATGATTGGAAATGAAAAATATCCACATTTATCTTCTAAGACATTTTATTAACCAATGTCTTCTAGAAGAATTACTGTCGGGAGAGAATTATTATGCAGCTTTTATACATCATGTTTTTGAAAAATATTTGATGACATGGGAAAAAGACATTTCTTTCATCACATTAGATGAAACAGATGGTTACAAACTGCATAGTATATAACATGGTCACAGTCTGTCAAGTGTTCATGGCAGGAGGATATATCAGCAATATATAAGCATGGAGAAATCATAAGTGAATATCTTCTTCTTCATACATGTTTTCAAATTACCAAATGTTCTACAATAAATAAGTGTTGGTTTTATTTAAAAAAACAAACAGGCCAGGCGCAGTGGCTCACGCCTGTAATCCCAGCACTTTGGGAGGCCGAGACGGGCGGATCACGAGGTCAGGAGATCGAGACCATCCTGGC
>NW_012101366.1:5950795-5954222 GCF_000951045.1 Mandrillus leucophaeus
AAAAAAAAAAACAAAACAGAAGTACACATTATTTCTTCAGATGAAGAGACAGCAGACTGTACCTTGCTTATTGTTAATTCTGCCTAAGTGAACCTCAGTTAAACATTCTTCCTTTCACTTTTAGCTAATGCATTATTCAAAATTCTTTAAAATGTTCTCATAAATTCCACAGAGAAGCTCTGGTTATTGCTGACAAGCAAAAGACCTTGCTAATGAGTATTTAATAGAGAAGCATGAACTTGTATACAGATTTTCTCTGACAAATGGTGGTCAAGAGAACAGAAAATAACACGGGGAAAATACATAGGTAAATGTGATGAACTGACTCCCTCAGAAGAAGTTGAACTTTTCTTGTCATCTTTGGACCCCCTGCAATAGTATAGTGTTTGGCCAGTGGAGGAGCTTCAAAAAAACAGGTTAAAGGAGCACATGAAAAGATGGTCATTTTCCTCCTCCATCTTAACATTGGTTGAGTTTGAATCTTTTTCAGGTTGGCACACCTGTCCACAGGCATACAGGCCAAGGATTGGAAAATGTGACTTCTCCCCTTTCTGACCACTGGCTGCATTCATTAGATGCAATGAATTTCAATTGTATTCAGTTTAACACTTCATTGTGTATCACCTTTTATCTTTCCAAAATCATTTCCCATGTGTTAACCCCTCACCCAGAGAGCAGAGGCAGCAATCAAGGCACACACTTCCTTGGTTTCTTTGCTAAGCGGTTCCCACAAAGCAATTCAACAAGCACTGGATGAAGGGAGGGTGAGTTTGGGAACTCAGCCCAGCTGCAAGAAGAGGGATGAAATGCCAGAAAGAGGCATACCCCCAAAGAGTTTTGCCAGCTGACTCTCGCTGGTTTGTAACTCTGTGCTAAGGGAGTCCAATATATGAGTAATACTTCCATTTTTTAAATTTTGTTCTCATCTACTTAGTCATCAGCACCACACCCTGATACTTAAGCCAAAAAAAAAAAAATTCAGCAAGAGAGTACATCACCAATGTTCAATAAGAACAAGCGTGGCTTCCATTTCCTCTACCACCACGTGGAAGTGACCCATCCCATCATCAAAACTCCCGTTATGCTGGCAGAGGCAAAGCACACATTTTCTCATCTTCTCTGCTTACCTGAAGCAAGTCCTCAGCATAGACATGTCCAGGGCCAGCTACCCTGTGTCACTGAAAGGGCATTATCCAAAAAACGTCTACCCCTGTGGGTTGGACCATGATACTAACCTTTAAAGTCACTCTTGAGGGTGTTTTTCGAAGTTGAATTACACCAGGAGGAAAAGCCACATTAGTCATCAACAACTTAGCTAAGATTAATTGGTTAGGTCCCTAAGAAAGTGTGGGGCTTTAGGGGAAAAAAATGGGGAGGGCAGTGGGAGGGAATGTAGATATCTGAGCCTGGAACAGTATCCAGGGAGGACTCAAGCTCTGGGGACCATGAACAGTAAGACACAACCAGGCCTGAGAAGAATCAAAGCAACCATTGAAGGAAATAAGATGAATCTAAAGGGTCAAAGAGGGCAGGCTATGTTGACCTGAATCAGTCCTACAAGCTCTGCAACTGCAACTTTTGTTAAAAAAAAAAAAAAAAAAAAAAAGTATAATATACATATAGGAAAGTAGAGACAACAAAAATATGATTCGTTCAGTGGATTTTTACAGGCAAACACTGCAAACCACATCAAGAAAAAGAATATTGATGCAATCCAGAAGCTCCCTTGGACCCACTGCCAATCATCACCCTGTCTCTTATTCTCAAAGACAACATCAGTTCTGACTCATGATGCTTTAGTTTATCTATGCCTGCTAAATTTCATGTAAGTGGAATCATATGGGATATATGCTTGTGTGTCTGGTTTTTTTCTATCAATATTGTGTTTTGTGGAGTCCAACTATATTTCTTATTGGAATTGTAGTTTGTTCATTTTCATTACTGTAAGGTATTCTACTGTATGAATATGCCATGATTTGTTTGACAGTCCTACAGCTGATGGGTATTTGGGTTGTTTTCAGTTGAGACTATTACGAAGAATGCCATTTGGAGTATTCTTGTACATGCCTCTTGGTGCACATCTACATACTCTTCTGTGATATATATCCAGGAGGGGTATTGTTGGGAAGAAGGTAGGCATATGCTCTCCTTTATATAATACTGCCAAATGACTTTCCAAAGTAATTGTATCACTTACACACCCACCACTGGAATATGAGAGTTCCAGTTGCTCCACATCCTTGCCAATATTTGTATTATCAGTCTTTTAAATTCTAGCTATTCTGGTGTGTGTGTAGTGCTATCTCATTGTGGCTTTAATTTGCATTTCCCTGATGACTCACACAGACTTTTTTGTGCTCTGCAATTTTAAAGCAACTCTGCATGTCTGTTTCATTGTAAATCGTTCCTCAGCTGTATTGAGATTTTAAATCAACAACCATTTATTAAGTCCCTACTGTGAGTCAGAGTCTACATACATTAGATGCCTCCATGTGCTTGGTCTGAAGGTGGTGGTGAGAGAGTTTTTTTCTGGACTAAGTGGTTTCTTGTCAGTCCTGCTGGTTTCGCTCTAGGATATATTATCACTGCCATTGTGGAGAGAGCATTTCTGGGAAAAGAATGTCTCAGCAGGGCTGGGGACAGAGGGCAGGAATGGGGTTGAGTGTAGAGAATGAAAACCAGCTGGATTTTCAAGTTTTCTGGCTTAAGAATAGTTGATGACAGTTTCTACAACTACATAATTTAACTTATCAGCCATAAAATAGGATAATGTTTAATACTGCTACAGATAACACTAGTTCTTATAAACAAGGGAAAGTGAACCATAACAGTTGTTTGATGATACCATGATATAAAAATCTTCCAGAAAGATCTTTCTCTGAATAACTCATAGAAAAAACAGGTTCTCTGAAAATGTGGATGAACCTCTGGTAACATGACGATTATTGAGGGACAAAGACCAGTTTACTTAACCTCAAATCCCATCTGTCAGAGTTTTGTCCAAAGATGGCAACAGTGGCCGATGGGAAGCTCCTTCTGTTTTAGAAAAAGAGGCCCTGAATTGCCTTCCTGTGCATTTTTTTTTCATACTTTAAGTTCTAGGGTACATGTGAACAGCGTGCAGGTTTGTTACATATGTATACATGTGCCATGTTGGTGTGCGGCACCCATTAACTCATCATTTACATTAGGTATATCTCCTAATGCCATCCCTCCCCTTCCCCTCCCCATAATAGGACCCGGAGTGTGATGTTCCACTTCCTGTGTCCAAGTGATCTCATTGTTCAATTCCCACCTATGAGTGAGAACATGTGGTATTTAGTTTTCTGTTCTTGCGATAGTTTGCTGAGAATGGTGGTTTCCAGCTGCATCCATGTCCCTACAAAGGACACAAACTCATCCTTTTTTATGGCTGCATAGTATTCCA
>NW_012101366.1:5957797-5962004 GCF_000951045.1 Mandrillus leucophaeus
TCTCAGGGGTGTACCCCACCATGTGAGGTGTGAGGTGTCGGTCTGCACCTAGTGGGGGATGTCTCCCAGTTAGGCTACTCAGGGGTCAGGGACCCACTTGAGCAGGCAGTCTGTCCGTTCTCAGATCTCAACCTCCGTGCTGGAAGATCCACTGCTCTCTTCAAAGCTGTCAGACAGGGGCATTTACCTCTGCCGAGGTTTCTGCTGCTTTTTATTTAGCTATGCCCTGTCCCCAGAGGAGGAGTCTACAGAGGCAGGTTGGCCTCCTTGAGCTGTGGTGGGCTCCCCTTCCTGTGCATCTTAACCAAGAGGGGATGCTAGGTGGGTGTTCCCTTGCTGCCTGCATTACAGGCTGACTGAAGTATATAAACATTCCATCACAGAGTTTATTTATCACATTGAGATATTGTAAATGTGGAGAGAGTAGCCAAGAATGAGAAAATGGGGAAAGTTCTTGGGAACGGTAACACATTACACACTAAGTAGCCACCCTGAACAGTTAGACACCAGATCCTCTCCAGAAATCTCACTGAAAGGGAAACCCTAGAGGATAGTTAAGCCTCAACTGAGCAGAGGGCCAAGGACAGTCTGAAATGTGGGGCCACATTCAATGAAGCCTCATTCAAAGAGGAAAGAGAGTGGCTCCAGGCTAAACCAGGGCCTAGAGATGGAAGGGGACAAAGGGACCTTGGAAGAAGGTGTGGGTATGAGGTCACCTAAAAGAAAGGTCAATAAATTCTCAGTTTCCCCAAGGCTGGCCCTGAGGCATGGAAACCTTAAGTGCCCTACATTCCTCAGGTGGCCCAAGCCACCACTAACCCTAATAGAACCTAATTTTGGCCACCTCCATCACCTATTGAGATTGCCACACAGAATACCTGTGGCATAGTTGGATGGATCAAGTTGACCTCTCTCGGTGAGCCAGTTCTTCAGATTCATCCAGCTCAGTCAAAGAGATATAGCCAGGCTTTAATATAAGCTTATTTTTATTCATGTGCAATTTGCGCATTGTGTTTGCAGAAACTGAGAATGTCTTCCTTATTCAGATTAATAGCCTAGTGTTGGCAGCATATGTGTACCTGCAGAGGAAATCTTCATCCCTCTTTTTCCTTGCCTAGGAGATACCAGAGATCTGAGCAAGTGGAATTTCAAGGCTGAAGTAAGATAATGAGGAGACTCAGAGAGATTATAAAAGATGCAGAGTGGGAGAATGGAAAGAGCCTTGAACCAGAAGTCAGGCTTGAGCTGAAAGCTCACATAGCTCTTGTAAGATGTGTGTTCTCAGTTTTCTTATCTGTAAAATGAAGGGATTGGACTCTGATCTGAAAGCAAAATGTTCTGTTCATTGAGCATAGGGGGCTTGTTCAAAGTTGTTACCTGGTTGTTACCCACTGTGCAAAGGAGGCCTGGTTATTCTTCGTTTCCTCCTGAGATCCTCACTTGCTCTGGTCCCTGAGATTCTCTCCTCCTCACTCTGTTGCTCTGCATCTCCTGCTTCATAGCTAAATATCTATTATAGATATCCCAAATGTGACTAGAAATGTCTGTGAGGTCTGAAAACTAGATATGTCAAAGATGTGAAAGGTTGGCAGGAAGGTGATGAGTTTGTAGTAGTGGAGAATAAAACCCTGAGATTTCAGAGCATGAAAGTGCTCTGGAAGGAGCTCTGGAAGGAGAAATGACAAAGTTTTAAAAGCAAAAATAGCTTGGATGAGCCCTTTCCTGAAGTATGTACCATGAAGCCCTAACACTGTAAGCCCTTCCCATGGAGTTCGGTGGGTGCAGAGGTTATGGTCAAATAAGTTTGGGAAATAGTGCAAAATGTGCCTCCTTCTTGGAGTGCCCCAAAGCTTATTAAAGGCACTGAGAACTTCTGTAGCAAGAATCCTGTTTAATGGTTAAACTCCCATATTTCTTCCTCAAAATTTTAGCCATGACAACTTTTAAAATAACATCTATTATCATTATCTTGTTGCAATTACAATGAATACCCATTGAGAAACACAGTATATCATGCTGGGAGCAGAAACTCAGGAAATAAAAAGGAGGGAAACATGATTCCTATCTTCTTCATCTCCTACGTCCTGGGCAATATGATTCTTGCCCTGGAATCCAAAATTAGACTGCTCTTCTCTGTCACCCTGATGAACATTCTAGCAGAAAATGTTCTATAGAACATTCTGACAAATCAGACTGGCAAATGTTAGGTGTTCCAAAAATGTATGGTGAGTGAATTAATGATTGAATGAAACAAAAGTCACCGTGAAGCACTTAGCACAATATCTGAAGCAGAGCAAAGTAGCAACAAATGCTGTTACTACTACTCACCCTGTTCTTTGGTGTGGGGGAAACAGAAAAGCTCAAACTTTGTTATTGATCCCGTTCCAAATGACTTAAAGATGTAGATAAGCTCTATCCTCAGGTAATATATATTTTCTGAAAGAGAACCAAATACTTATGCCACAATAAAATGACCTTTACACAGAGAAGCCTTAAATGGAATTGTATCAGAATCGTAGACAAAAATGTTGTCTGCTTACAGTCATAAACAATGAATCTCATGTTTCTATGAAAAAGAAATGGACTGGGTAAATATATATATATTCCAGTTCTGTGATGTTAGGAGGAGGACCTAGTATGTTATTTGAGCTTTTTTTTTTTTTCTTTTTAATATTCTTACCATAGTTGCAGCTATTTACAGTAACAATATAATAACATAAAGGAGTTGGATTAACTTATTTACTCCTACCTAGATTTATAAAACAGAATAGAGGCTCTTAACAAGCTGGCAATATTTAAGATTATGTGGATCAACTGACATAAAATGTATTTATCTTGTCTAAGAATTTCAAGTGTTTCCTAATTTAGTAATATTCTGAAGTATGTTTCTCACTGACAACTACTAACTAATCACAGTGAGTCTTTGAAAAGACAATTGTTTTTCCTGCCCACAGTATATCAAGAAAACATTAAGAATAGGGCTGTGCTTTTATTGAGCACTTTCTTGATGTAAAGCACAGAAACAGATTTGTATTTAAGTGTGTATTATCTCATTAATGAAAGATACAGTTGCCAGCTATTTGGATAAAAAAAGCTGGCATTAAGTTAAAATACTTCTTATTTTCAAATACACATTTTCATTTTATTGTCTTAGGAATTTACCTGACTTTAGGTAGTTAAGTGTGGCCAAAATAACAGAAGTTCTGATTTGATCTAGCTTAAACTAGGACATTTGCACAACCTCTCATACCAGAAGGTACAGAGGAAGATCAAGCCTCCAGGTTAGCTGATTCACTGGCTCAATGATGTCATCAAACTCTTGGGCTCTATCCATCTCTCTGCTCTTCCATCTACAGTGCTGGCTTTTTACGGAAGCTAGTTCTCTCCTCATGGTGATAAGATGGCCCACTGCAAGGACTGGAGCAACATTGTTCAGTATTCATCTACAACAGGAGAGAGGAAATCCTCCCACCGAGGAACACGAATCTTTGCCTTTAGTCTGATTGGGCCAACTTACTACACGTGCCTGTCCCTAGAACAGGGAGCTGCCACTGATGGTCCTAAACCTGTGATTCTCAAAACATCATCCTCAGAGTAGCAGTTTAAGCTGCTGGGAACCTGGAGACCTGATATAAATGAACATCTATGGAATCAGAAATGCTGAGGGTGGGATCCAGCAATCTGAGTTTTAACAAGTCCTCCTTATATTGTATAGTCTGAGGACTACTGTTTTAGACTAAACAGAATTTACTTCTAGAGATGGAGAAGGAGTGGACACCTGGAGAAAACTGAGGTTCTGTTAGAAAGGAAGAAAAGGAAGTTATGTTTATTGAGCTCATAACAGTGTTCACATCCTGGATTTTTCAAGAATAGTATTGGTTTCAAATATTCTGTTTCATGTGGTTTGCAAAACACGGCCATTAAGTTGACTATCTCGGCTGGGCCTGGTGGCTCACGCCTGTAATTCCAATACTTTGGGAGGCTGAGGCAGGCAGATCATCTGAGGTCAGGAGTTCGAGACCAGCCTGATCAACATGGAGAAACCCCGTCTCTACTAAAAATACAAAATTAGCTGGGCGTGGTGGCTTATGCCTGTAATCCCAGCTACTCAGAAGGCTGAGGCAGGAGGCAGGAGAATCGCTTGAACCTGGGAGGCGGAGGTTGCTGTGAGCCAAGATCATGCCACTGCACTCCAGCCTGGGCAACA
>NW_012101366.1:5962054-5970330 GCF_000951045.1 Mandrillus leucophaeus
GGCGGAGGTTGCTGTGAGCCAAGATCATGCCACTGCACTCCAGCCTGGGCAACAAGAGCAAAACTCGGTCTCAAAAAAAAAAAAAAAAAAAAAAAGGAAGAAAAAAGATGACTATCTCAAAAACTCTTAAAATCCTCTTGTGAAGCACATATCTTAGAAAGATAACAAGAATATGCCAGGACATAAAAGGGCTGAATTCCAATTCTAGTTATGTCAGTGGTTCATCCTGTGTCTTTGAGAAATTCACTTAGACTCTCTGGACCTCAGTTTTTATTTCTTAAGAGTGTTGGAACAGTGTTTAAATTTCTAAAAATGAAAACAATTATAGCCAGCATTTATCATGCACTTACTATGTGCCATGCTCTGCTGAAGATTTTTTTTTTCTTGTCTTCTTTGTGATGGTATCTGCCAAAGATTTTATTTATCGCTCTGCCATTTAATACTTAGAATAGTTCCTGTGAAGGATATAACTTGCCAAAACTTAGTGGACTGCTGAGTGAAGAATCTGGGATTCAGGTCTGTCTGACCCTCAAGTCCGTTTACTCACTACACTATACTGCAGCCCTCTCCCCAACCCCCATCAAACTCTGATTCTGTCATTCATTTGTTTTCATGTGGTTTAGTTCACTATACTTTTTAGAAAAAAAGCAGTTTGGTGAAATTAAAGAATGTGAACTTTGAATTCAGGCTATAATTTGAATCTTGGCATCACTATTCCTCTGACCTTTGACTCTGGGTTAAGTTAGCTTCTCTGAAACTTTAATTTGTAATCCATAGAATAACATTTTTTACCTGGCATTATAGGAGGATTAAAGGAGCTAATACATATAAAAATAACTTACATAGTGTGTGTACCACAATAGGTATTCAATAAATGTTCATTTCTTCCCCTGCCTATTGCCCTGTGGAAAATGTTATTTGATGCACAAGAGGGAAGTATTTTGGAACATTTATTTATTTCTCAAAATAAATACTTGCATTTATAAATGACTTTGTTAAGTACCACTAGGAATGGAAAAATTCTGCCTGAATCTTCTTGGCTAAAGCTTTTCTAGACCTAAGAATACAGACAGATGACCTTGTCCAGGACAAGAACACTCTAGTACCTTCCATCAGCCTCCCCATAGCCACTCTCTCCCAACCATCATTTCTTAGAGACTTTTTCAAGTGGGAAACACATGGTCCACATTTGAATCTGGAACACCATTTTCAAATTTCAGAAGTGCCCATCTTAACCTGTGTTACTCTCAAAATGAAACCATCTGTATGGGGTAAGGAGTCTGCTCTTCACTTTCACAGACCGTGCTCCCGTGATGGAGGGGTACCAGCACCTACAGACAGAGTTTCAGGAAAGCTATTAGGTCCATAACAAAAAAGGCCATGGTTCCCAAGGAAAGAATGCTCCATTCAAAGCAGTTGCATCAAGGAGGAAAGAATTTTGCCCTATGAACTCAGAAGGGTGTGTGTTCTAAATATTGTATGTTTCACATCCATGAGTTTTTATGGACTTTTTAGGACAATTTATTTTATGGTTCTATCATCATACCATTTCTAATGCTGAAAAGCAGGAAAATTAGGAAACATCCATTTCAAATGCTTGAAAAGTAAGAAGCTCCAGCCAGGTGTGGTGGCTCACACCTGTAATCCTAGGACTTTGGGAGGCTGACGCAGGAGGATCACGAGGTCAGGAGTTCGATACCAACCTGGCCAACATGGTGAAACCCCGTCTCTCCTAAAAATACAAAAAATATTAGCCAGGCGTGGTGGTGGGTGCCTTTAATCCCAGCTACTTGGGAGGCAGAGACAGGAGAGTTGCTTGAACCTGGGAGATAGAGGTTGCAGAGACTGCGCCATTGCACTCCAACCTGGGCAACAGAGTGAGACTCCATCTCAAAAAAAAAAGAAAAGAAAAGAAAAGAAAAGTAAGAAGCTCCTATTTTTTTATTTTAATGTTATAAAATTACTCTTATATTTATATTACTCTTATATCTTATATATAATATAATATAATATAATATAATATAATATAAAAAATACATAGCTTTTTTTTTTCTTTGAGATGGAGTCTTGCTCTTGTTGCTCAGGCTGGAGTGCAGTGGCATGATCTCAGCTCACTGCAACCTCCATATCCCAGGTTCAAGTGATTCTCCTGCCTCAGCCTCCTGAGTAGCTGTGATTACAAGCGCCTACCACCAAACCTGGCTAATTTTTGTACTTTTAGTAGAGACAGGGTTTCACCATGTTGGCCAGGCTGGTCTCGAACTCCCGACCTCAGGTGATCCACCCACTTCGGCCTCCCAAAGTGCTGGGATTACAGGCGTGAGCCACCGCTCCCGGCCCTAATATACATTTTAATATTATAGTTGGTTGTGGGCTATTAAATTTTGTCATCTTGAAGAATAACAGACACTTTGGATTAAATTTACAGTAAGTGGTTTCTGAAGTTATTTAATCCTTATTCTTTCTTGCAGCATCATTCAAGCAGAGTGGACATTTATGGCCTTGTGTTTTCCAATACCACGACCAATACCCTCTTATAGTCACATTTTGGAGCAAGTACTTAACATCAGATAATTTACCCGAAGGATAACCCTTTAAAATGTTCTTTGTTGTAACTAAGAGCCACTAATAGATCATGAAGATGAATGTATGTCATTATTTCTCTGGTTAATACAGACATAATTGTAAAAGTTTGTTTTATGATCTCCGTTTCTCTGACACAACACCAGGAAGGCTAATGGCCTTCTTATGTGTCTTCTTATGTTCAAAGAAGAACATAAAATTGAGAAGATATCCCAAGATGCCATTATTTGTAGACATTCTTAATAATTCAACTCTATAATTATGCTACTTCCCTACAATTTTTGTATGTTTATTTTATGTCTATATGTGTATTTATATAATATATAATTATTCTATTGCTACTGTATTGATATATGTTTTTAATTACTAGCAACCAGAGCTGGTTTAATAACCAATGATCTTGAGACTATGGGATGAAACATAGGCACTAGGATTTTTTTAACACTCCCTAGGTGATTACAATGTGCATCCAGGGTTGAGAATCACTCATCCAAAGGTTCTACCAACACTTGAACACATATATTTTTAACTTCACTGGGAATAACTATTACTAGTAATACAGTATTATAGTACACACAAGGCCTTGCTGTTTGCTGCCCACCTGCTCCCTCTCCCCATGATTCCTCTTTAACTTCCCCTTGAGCAGAATATCCAAGATAGTGGTTTGCTGGTGTGTGTGTGTGTGTGTGTGTGTGTGTGTGTGTGTGTGTGTATTTAGTAGCAAAGCTTTTTGTTCTTTTTCCAAATGAAATTTCCTTCAGAATAACAAAAGACACTGAACAAAGCCAACCCGACAGATCTAAAGTGGAGTGAAGAGGGCCTCAAGACCCTCTGCTCTCCTATTCCTTCTCCATCATCATTGGAACCCCAGGCTTCCCAAAGCACTATTTTATTTTATTATTTTATTTTATTTTATTTTATTGAGACAGAGTCTCTCTCTGTCGCCCAGGCTGGAGTCAGTGGTGTGATCTTGGCTCACTGCAACCCCCATCTCCCGAATTCAAGTGATTCTCCTGTCTCAGTCTCCCAAGTAGCTGGAATTACAGGCGTGTACCACCAAGCCTGGCTTATTTTTATAATTTTTTAGTAGAGATGGGGTTTTGCCATGCTGCCCAGGCTGGTCTCAAACTCCTGACCTCAAGTGATCCACCTGCCTCAACTTCCCAAAATGCTGGGATTACAGGCATGAGCCACCACACCCCGCCCCAAAGTACCATTTTGAATCTGCCTCTCAGACACTAGAGAACGTCATTGTCTCACTGATTGGCTGCCAAGAGACGTCACATTTCAAACGTGATGGAAAGGCCCCCAGAACATGCTGAATTCATGCAACACTCAACTCCACCCAGGAAGTCCTGGATCTATCTCCGCTTGCCCATGGCTATGCTGTGCAACACCAGTAACTGTGGAAATTTAGAAGAAGGCTCTCCGCCAACTCCCAGAATGGCTAATTCTAAACACAGCCTTTTTCTTTTTTTTTTTTTTTTTTTTTTTTTGTGATGGAGTTTCCCTCCTGTTGCCCAGGCTGGAGTACGATGGCGCAATCTCACTCACCGCAACCTCTGCCTCTTGGGTTCAAGTGATCCTCCTGCCTCAGTCTCCCATGTAGCTGGGATTATAGGTATGCACCAGCACAACGGGCTAATTTTGTAGGTTTTTTTAGTAGAGACGAGGTTTCTCCATGTTGGTCAGGCTGGTCTTGAACTCCCAACCTCAGGCAATCTGCCTGCCTCAGCCTCCCAAAGTGCTGGGATTACAGGCATGAGCCACCTGTAAGCCACCGCGCCCACCTAAGCAGAGCCTTTTCTAATGGTTGAAAATGAAGCAAACTTTACAGTGTGCTCCCACTCTCTTATCTACTGTACCCCTGTCTCCAGCAAGTATCTCAAGAGATCTGAAAAGGGACACCCAGTTATGAAAGGGCAACCTATGGCCTGAAAGGAGCGTGTGGAGTGGAGGATAGTTTTGACAACTTTGCTTTGGTGATTTTGGGAAGTGATTGTGGACAGTTGGCATATGAGTCTTGTTTTTTGTTGAAAACAAAAACAAAAGAGGAAAAGGCTGGCTGATAGCTGGTTGCCTCTTTGGCCACCCCTGAGGCTCCACCACTAGTCTTTTTATCTACTGGGTCACCCTTCAGGGTCTGGAACTTTGACTTATCTTTGTGATTCATCATACAAAAGGGAGCTTGGATGCCGGTGGCTAAAAGCTGCAGGATGCATAAATGCTTCTATGCCTTTTAACAACCCCATGGGTAATTTTATTTTTTTTGAGATGGAGTCTCGCTCTGTCTCCCGGGCTGGAGTGCAGTGGGGCGATCTCGGCTCACTGCAAACTCCACCTCCTGGGTTCAAGCTATTCTCCTACCTCAGCCTCCCGAGTAGCTGGGACTACAGTTGTGTGCCACTATGCCCAGCTAATTTTTGTATTTTTAGTAGAGAAGGGGTTTCACCATGTTGTTTGGCCAAGATGGTCTCCATCTCTTGACCTCATGATCCTCCCACCTCGGCCTCCCAAAGTGCTGGGATTACAGGCATGAGCCACTATGCCCGGATGGGTAATTTTATTATTTTACAAGTCAGTAAACCGATGCTTAGAAAAGTTAACCAACTTGATCAAGGTCACACAGTGGTGGAGAAGAGATTCCACCTCATACTTTTTGGACTCCAGAGCCCGTAAGCTTTCCACCACGTTAGCTTGTCCTGAGAGAAAGGGGTTTTGGTTGGAGGGTGAGGTAAAGAATGACCAATTTTGGAGAAGGTGTGAATTTGGAGTTGGACCAGTCCTAAATAAGTGTTCTAGAAGGGAACTCTAGGAAGACAGGGAAATACGGACTCCAGCCACAATGGAGCTGGGAAAGAAGTAAAGGGAGAGGGAGGGCATTAGAGACAAGCATTAGCTACTTCAAAAACTTGAGCACCATTAAATGGATTTTGATACCTAGGCATGACTTAGTGTTGTGTAGAAACTAAATATATGTAACTCTTACATTTTTAACCATGTGACATTTTAATCTCATAGATCTACATTCAAATTCTGGGCTCATTAAGTCTTTAATTTGTTTTTGAAGCAGTTGTAATTGAAACGAACTGGGGTCCATTAGCCTGGCACAGTAAGGCCAAAAATCTGTACCAAGATTTGTAGCCAGAGAAAGGATGTTTATTTGCAGGACACCAAGCAAGGAGAATCAGGCAACTCACACTTAAGACCCTGTCTCCCCAATGGCTTGCAAGTAAGGGTTTTTGTTTGTTTGTTTTTGAGATGGAGTCTAGCACTGTCACCCAGGCTGGAGTGCGGTGGTGCAATCTCAGCTCACTGCAACCTCCACCTCCCCAGTTCAAGCGATTCTCCTGCCTCAGCCTCCTGAGTAGCTGGGATTACAGGCGCGCATCACCATGCCCTACTAATTTTTGTATTTTTAGTAGAGACGGGGTTTCACCGTGTTAGCCAGGATGGTCTCGATCTCCGGACCTCATGATCCGCCTGCCTTGGCCTCCCAAAGTGCTGGGATTACAGGCATGAGCCACCGCTCCCAGCCGCAAATGAGAGTTTTTAAAGGCAGGGGTAAATTTTAGGAAAGCAGAAGTTATAGGCAAAAATTATTAATATATGAAGGTTATATAATGGTTTGACCTAAAAAGGATAGAATATCTTGATGTGGGGGCTTACAGGTCCTAGGCAGATTTTAAGATTTTCTGATTTGTAATTAGTTAAGGAAGAGAAGCTCTGTTTAAAATTTGGGTCAGCACAAAAGAATGTTAGCTCTGGCTCATGGGTGTGACTTTTTATAGGGCTCTGAGGAAGAAATTTAGAACAAAGAATGGCAGTCAGAGTTCAGTTCTTGTTTTTGGTTTTGTTTTGTTTTGCTTTGTTTTTGCTTTTTGTTTGTTTTGTTTTGTTTAATTTGAAGTTTATATGCCAGTGGATTTGTTTGGTGGGGGTCTGGTTTTCTGAAAACGATCAGGGACATATATTAAGTTGTTATGGTTTTTTTTTTTTTAGAGAGAAATAAACATCCTGTGATTTTTATTTTGGGAGCTATTGTTTTAAGCTGTTGTTATTTTTTTATTGTTGTTTATTGTTTTTACTTTTGGGGGCTAGCTAGGTGCCTGAAATTTTTTTGAAGGAACTTAAGGTTTTTAAAAAAAAATTTTATGCTTGGGGGTGTGGTCCACAGGTCCCCCTGCTGATCTCAGTTAGCCAAGGAAGCCACAATAATCTGATGTGTCATAGTTGGTCAAACACTGTGAAACTTTGTACATTGGTTAAGGAACCAATGTGATTATTTACTTCACACAGATCACCAATGGGACTGACTACCAGCCTTGTCTGTCCTGGTCTACATCAGAAATAGAGACCAGCTGGTCACTCACTGATTCAGTAATTTATACACAGTTTGTCTTTGAGTTTTTCCTAGCTTTTATGCATGTAGATATAATGATAAATAGATTGAACTGAGATGAGGTTTTAACTAATTTAAACAATGTGCCTCAAGTAAAAATTAGCTCTAATTATCCTAATTCAAACAACCAACTGTAAAAAGAATGTATAAGACAACTAAGAAAATATGAACACTAACTATATATATGATGATATTAAGGAATTTATTGCCTACTTCTTTTGGTGCAATAATAGTATTATGGTTAGTGGGGTTTTAGAAAGAATTTATCTTTTGAAGCTACATAGAGAAATATTTACAAATAAAATGATATACTGCCTAGGATTTGCTTCAAAATAATTTAATAGTAGGGGAGGGAAGGAGGAAATTGTAGAAGGCAAAGATGAAACAAGATTGACTGTGAGTTAAATAATTGCAGAAGCTAAGTGAACATATGTGGGGATTTATTATACTACACCCTCCCCTTTGGTTTATGTTTGAACTTTTTCATTAAAAATTGTTATTTTTTAATCTGTGACTCTAATCAGTATGACTATGGAAATTTCAAGGTCTTTGGAGTCAGGTGGACCTAATATATAAATACTGTTTTTTTTTTTTCACTAACTGGTTAGGATACCTGGAGCAAGATTCTTAAGCTAACAGAACTTCTACTTCTTATCTTCAAAATGACCAGACTAACTTGTATCTCATATGGATTTTGAGAATTAAAAGAAAAGAAATCACATCACTAAATCACCTAGCAGTGCCTGGTGCATAGCAGACACTTGGTAACTGTTGTTATAATTGTAGAAGCTATTAAAGAGAGGCATTTCAAACAAACCTGGAACAACATGTCTTAAGATTTCAGTGGAAATCTCAAAGCAGAATTGAAATAAACTAACAGAGAGGAAAAGGTGGTAACCTTTCACAGACAGCCTGAGGTTAGAATGTATCTTCCTAGGCAACAAGGCAATTATTCGAAACACAAAAGGAAACAACTTTCTATTTAGCTCATTTCTAAGGTAACCATTGTATCACCAGTGAATCAGTTCAGGCGAACATTGGACACAGTCTGAGAGGTCTCTGAGTCTATTTTGTTTTGTATTTGAATGAAAAGTAGCAAATATATATGTGTACTCCAGCCTGGCGACAGATATATCTTCTATATCTATATCTATAATCTGTATCTATATATGTCTCTGGCTGGGAAAGAGGAGAATGGAATCTAGATCTTGTGTGTGTGTGTGCGTGTGTGTGTGTGTCTGTATGAGTATATATATCTCAAAAATCCGTATGAGATACAAGATAAAAAATT
>NW_012101366.1:5970821-5974372 GCF_000951045.1 Mandrillus leucophaeus
GTGGTGGCGGGCGCCTGTAGTCCCAGCTACTCCGGAGGCTGAGGCAGGAGAATGGCGTGAACCCGGGAGGCGGAGCTTGCAGTGAGCCGAGATCCGGCCACTGCACTCCAGCCTGGGCGACAGAGCGAGACTCCGTCTCAAAAAAATAAAAATAAAAAAAATAAAAAAATAAAATCTGCTCTTTCTCCTGCAATAACAGTTCTTCTCCTGTAATCAACATCCAGTTACCCAAATCAGGACTTTGGTAGATATATTCAGTCCCTGGATTCCCCCCAGTAGGCCTCTTCCCATACACTTTCAATTGATTACCAAGTCTATCAGTTCCATGTCTCAGATATCCCTTAAGAATGTCCCTTAAACTATACATTGTTTTGTTTTGAGATGTCTCCCTCTGTTGCCCAGGCTGGAGTGCAGTGGTGCCATCTCAGCTCACTGCAACCTCTGCCTCCCATGTTCAAGCAATTCTCTTGAACTCAGCCTCCCAAGTAGCTGGGACTACAGCGTGCGCCACCACACCAGCTAATTTTTGTATTTTTAGGAGAGATGGGGTTTCACGATGTTGGCCAGGCTGGTCTCAAACTCCTGACCTCAAGTGATCCACCTGTCTGGGCTCCCAGAGTGCTGGGATTATACGCATGAGCCACTGCACTCGGCCCCCTTAAACTATACTTTCACGGTCACTGCCTCAGGTCAGGTCCCCAGCATGCTATATTTCAATTTCTGCAGCAATCATTAAACTAGTCTCCCTATCTCTAGTCTCTTCCTTCCTCAAATCATATTCAAGAATGCTGGCAAAATGACCATTTTAACATGCAAATCTGATCATGTCATTACTCTGAGTAAAATATTTCTGTAGATTCCAACTGTATGGAAGTCCAATTCCTTAGCATGTCATATAAACATCTTATGATTTTCCTTTATCCACTTTTCTAAATCACATCTCCTCTTTGTGCATTTATATGCACCTTGTCCTGTGCCCTCTAGTCATACTACTAAACAACCTGTCGTTTTTAAGTGCCATGTTCTCTTCTGCTGCTATGCTTTTGCATACACTATTCCCTCTGTCTTGCAAGACATTTGTCCCCTGTGCACTTGACAAACCTTGCTCATACTTCAAGACTCAGCTCACATGTCCTTTTGTGAAATTTGCCCTGTCACTAGTTGCTCACAACCAGTATATTGAGTTAGACCCTCTATTCTCTGAGCAACTTGCATGTGCATGCAAATACCTTATTTAGAAATTTTATGATACTCAAGAGTAATTATTATGTGTACACACGCATGCACACGCTCAGACTCCCCTACTAGCCCATGATCTCCTGGAGAACAGAAATAATGACTTATTTATTTACTTACTTACTTAAAATTTATTTATTTTTATTTTGTTCTTGTTATTTTTGAGGCAGGATCTCACTATGTCACCCATGCTAGAGTGTGGTGGTGTGATCATAACTCACTGCAGCCTCGATTTTTCAGGCTCAAGCAATCCTCCTGCCTCAGCCTCGTGAGTAGCTGGGACTACAGGCATACCATCACACTTGGCTAATTTTTTTTTTTTTCAATAGAGTTGGGATCTTGTCATATTTCCCAGGCTTAGTTTTACCTCCTTAAGCTTCACCTAGCACCTGGCACAAAGTAGGCACTCAAGAATATGTGAAATGATGAAGAAAACAAATTAAGCATAGAAAGTTAATAATACAATGAATAACTGTGCTTCAATCTTTTGAAAATACTTATATTTCCTAGAATACACTTTACTACCTCAAATCTTAGGACCTTACATTGTTCCTTCTGTCTAGAATGATTTTCTCTTCAATTGAATCCTTGGTTCATCCACCAAGAAGCTACTCTGTCGGTAATGATATTAGGACTGGCCTGGGCCTTTAGGCAGAATTACCTACTTCCTCCCTTAAAAGCCCATAGATCTCCTACGTGAAAATAGATTCTTACTAGATGCTTGTGTTTCACTGTGTCTGCCACAGACCCTTGATATTCATAAGGTAGATACCCTGAGACTTCATGGATACAAATATTTGAACATAAAAATGTTTATATGGGCTTCTAGATTTCTCCTAAATTATTGCTCAAATTCTGGGTTTTCTCCCAATACAAGTCAAGGAGGTTTTCAACTTTTACTCAGAATCTTTCTCTGATTTGGCCATTTTTAAAAGTCAGGTTTATTGAGATACAATTTCCAGAGTGAAATTCACCCTTTTTAGACATACCATAATTTTGGGAATCCTGACAAACACATCCAGGTACACAATTACCATCACAATTAAAATACAGAACATTTCTACCATGCCAGAAAGTTCCCACATGTCCCCTGTGGTTAATCCCCAGTCCAAGACTCTGCCTGTGGTTTTAACTTTTCCAGAGTGTAATATAAATTCAAACATATCACATGTGGCTTTATAAAATTGCCTTCTTTCAGTTAGTATGGTGTATTTGAGATTTGTTCGTTTTATCGCTTAGTAGTACTGCACTGTATGAAATTCTATCATGTGGAATCTACCTGTACGCAGTATGGAAGTACCACAGTTGGTTTATCCCTTCACAAGCTGATGAACATTTAAGTTGTTTGCAGTTTTTTGGTGAAAACTGTTATAAATATTCATGTGCAGATCTTTGTGTATGTTTTTATTTCTTTTGGGTAAAAATCTAAAAGATGAGTTGGGTCATCTAATAAGTCTATGTTTAACTTTATAAGAAATTGTCACACTGTTTTTCAAAGTTGCTGCATTGTTACATTCCACCCCAAAATGTATGAGAGTTCCATTGGCACAACATACTCATCAGCACTAATGGATGTGTAGTGATCCCTCTTTGTGGTTTTAGTTTTCATTTCTTTGATGACTAATGATCTTTTCATTGTTCATGTGGCATTTGCATTTCATAAAATGTTCAAATATTTTGTTCATTTTTTTAAATGGGCTTGACTGCCTTCTCTTTCGTTTTCTTTCTTTCTCTTTTTCTCTTTTCTTTTGTCTCACTCTGTCACCCAGGCTACTTTCTTTTCTTTTCTACCTTTCCTTCCTTCCTTCCCTCTTTCCATCTTTCCCTTCTTCCTTTCTTTCTTCTTCTTTTCTTTATTTTCTCTTTCTTTCTTTCTTCCTTTCTCTTTCTTTTCTTTCCTTTCTCTTTTGTCTCACTGTCACCCAAGCTTCTTTTCTTTCCTTTTCTTATCTTTCCTTCCTTCCGTCCTTTCTTCCTTCCTTCCCTCTTTCCTTCCCTCCCTCCTTTCTTTTCTTTCTTTCTTTCTTTCTTTCTTTCTTTCTTTCTTTCTTTCTTTCTTTCTTTCTTTCTTTCTTTCTTTCTTTCACTGTTTATTTTCCTTCCTTCCTTCCCTCTTTCCTTCTCTCTCTCTCTGTCTGTCTCTTTCTTTTTTCCTTTCTTTCTGACAAGGTTTCACTCTGTCACCCAGGGTAGAGTGCAGTGGTGCCATCTCGGCTCACTCCAACCTCCACTTCCCAGGTTCAAGCAATCCTCCTGCCTCAGCTGGGACCACCAGCATGTGCCATCACACCCAGCTAATTTTGTCTTTTTTTTTT
>NW_012101366.1:5974422-5995386 GCF_000951045.1 Mandrillus leucophaeus
TTTTTTTTTTTTTTTTTTAGAGAGACAGGGTTTTGCCATGTTGCCCAGGCTGGCCTGGAACTCCTGAGCTCAAGAGATCTGCCCACCTCGGCTTCCCAAAGTGCTGGGATTACAAGTGTGAGTCATTGTGCCCTGCCCGTTTTCTTATTATTGAATTCTTTACATATTAAGGATATCAGTATTTATTATATAGTGTTTTACAAATATTTCTTTCAGACTGTGGCTCCTCTTTCATTTTCTTAACAGTATCCTTTGAAGTGGATGTTTGATTTTTATTAACTCCAATTTGTCAACTTTTTTTTTTTCTGATTTGTGTTTTTTGGATGCTAAGAAATTTTTGCCTAACCCAAGCTCACAAAGATTTTCACATGTGTTTTCTTCTAGAAGTTTTATAGTTTTAGGTTTTACACTCAGATCTCAGATCCATTTTGAGTTAAGTTTTGAATACAGTGTGAGGTATGCATTGAGGTTCATAGTTTTGCACACATATGTTTAATTGTGCCAGCAGCAGTTTTTAAAAGCGTATCTTTTCTACATTAAATTACCTCTGCATGTTTGTCAAAAGTCAATTAACAGCCTGGGCACAGTGGCTCGTGCCTGTAATCCCAGCACTTTGGGAGGCTGAGTTGGGTGGATCACCTGAGGTCAGGAGTTTGAGACCAGCCTGACTAATATGGTGAAACCCCATCTCTACTAAAATTACAAAAATTAGCCAAGCATGGTGGCGTGCACCTGTAATCTCAGCTACTCAGGGGGTTGAGGCAGGGGAATCACTTGAACCCAGGAGGTGGAGGCTGCAATGGGCCAAGATCGTGCCACTGTATTCCAGCCTGGACAAAAGTGAAACTCCATCTCAAAAAAAAAAAAAAAAAAGTCAATTAACCATGTATGTGTTGTTCTATGTCTGGATTCTATTTGAAGTATTCACCAACTTTTCCTGTAAAGGGACAGATAAGTAAGATTTTAGGCTTTGCAGGCCATACAGTCTCAGTCACAATTGTTCAGTTCTACCATTATAGTACAACAGCAGCCATAGACAACATGTATTGAAGTGAGCATGGCTGTATTTTAATAAAGTATTATTTTATTTCAATAAAATATTATTTACAGAAACAGCCAGTGAGATTAGTCCTGGAGGCCAGTTTGACAACTCCTGGTCTCATGTGGTTCATTAATCTGTGTCTATTCTTTAACCAATACCATACTAGCTTGATTACTGTGGCTTGTAAGATTTGAAATTAGTTAGCAGTGTTGAGTCTTCCCACTTTTTTCTTTTGCAGAATTTTTTGACTATCTTTTGCTTTCTCATATAAACGTACGGTATGTTTGCTGGTTTCTTTTTTTTTTTTTTTAAACAGAGTCTTGCTCTGTCACCAGGCTAGAGTGCAGTGGCACGATCTTGGCTCACTGCCACCTCCACCTCCCCAGTTCAAGCAATTCTCCTGCCTCAGCCTCCTGAGTAGCTGGGACTACAGGTGCGCGCCACCATGCCTGGCTAATTTTTGTATTTTTAGTTGAGATGGGGTTTCACCATGTTGGCCAGGATAGTCTCGATCTCTTGACCTCATGATCTGCTGGCCTTGGCCTCCCAATGTGCTGGGATTACAGGTGTGACTGTGCTCAGCCGTTTGCTGGTTTCTATAAAAGAAAAAATCTGCTAAAATTTTTATTAGGATTGCACTGAATCTATAATCAATTTGGGAATAACTGGCACCCTAACAATATTGAGTCTTCCAATCCATGAATACAGACACTTCTTTCTTTAAAGATTGTGATTCTATCATCAATATTTTAATTTTCAGCATATAAAATTTGCACGTATTTTGTTAGACTTATACCTAAGTAATTAATAATTTGAGTGCTATTGCAAAGTGATTTTTAAATTTAAATTTCCATTTTTTCATTATGTATATATATATAAATACAACTGATTTATGAATAGTGAGCTTGTATCCCACAACCTGGCTAAACTCCCTTATAAATTCCAGTAGCCATTTTGCATATTCTTTTGGAATTTCCTATGTTACAAATTCTCATCTATACATAGCAACAGCTTTATTTCTTCATTTTAAATCTTTGTCTTTTCTTTTTCTTTCCTTATTGCACTGTCTATAACCTCTGGTAAGGTGATAGCAGTGGTGAGAGTAGACAATTTTCATTTATTCCTGAGCTTAAGGGAAAGCACTTAATCTTTCACCATTCTCTTAGCCATGTGAGAATTCAAAGAGAAGACAGCCATCTGCAAACAAGGAAGAGTGCCTTTGCCAGACACCAGATCTGCTGTGACCTTGATCTTGGACTTCCTGGACTCCAGAACTGTGAAAAATAAATGTCTATTGTTTAAGCTACTCAATCTGTATTCTGTTACAGCAGACTGTATTAGTCCATTTTCACACTGCTAATGAAGACATACTCAAGACTGGAAAGAAAAAGAGGTTTAATGAACTTACAGTTCCATGTGGCTGGGGAGGCCTCACAATCATGGTGGATGGCAAGAAGGAGCAAGTCACGTCTTACATGGATGGCAGTAGGCAAAAAGAGAGCTCGTGCAGGGAAACTCCCCCTTATAATACCATCAGATCTCATGAGACTTATTTGCTATCACAAGAACAGCACGAGAAAGACCTGTCTCCATGATTCAGTTACCTCCCACTGGGTCCCTCCCACAACACATAGGAACTGAAGATGAGATTTGGGTGGGGACACAGCCAAACTATATCACAGACCAAACTAACTAAGACAACCATTAAGAATGATGTCAGCCATAGGATTTTCATAAATGTCCTTTGTTAAGTTAAGGATATTTTCTTACAGTTTTTATCATGAATGAATATTGAATTTTGTTAAGTGCTTTTTCTGCATCTATTGGGATGATCCTATAATTTTTCTTTTATCTATTGATATAATGAATTACATTAATTTAGATTTAAATATTGAGCCACCTTGCCTTCCTTGAATTAATCCCACTTAGTCATGATGCATTATCCTTTTTCTATATTGCTGCATCTAATTTGCTAATATGAAAATATCAGCAATTTGGGGGTCTGTGTTCAAGTAGGATATTAGTCTGTAGTTTTTTTAACCTGTAATTATTTTGTCTGGTTTCAATATCAAGGTAATGCTGACTCCTAAAATGAGTTTCCCATGCCAGCCTTCCCAGTATAAATTAGACAGCTTTAAAATATGCACCCACTTAATTGGTGAACATTTAAAAACAAAAGACCTCTTCAGAGTGACTTCCTATATGAAAAGGAGTTTGCATTGACAAACCCTCTTTGGGATATGGATGCTAAAAAGTAAGCTAGACATTTTCATTGGGTGATTGGATCCAGAACATTAGCTCCTCAGCATAAAGAAAAACTTCTACACCTCAGCATGATGCATATTAGTTTATCTCATTGGTCCTTAATGGTTTGGGACTAGCCAAAAAAAAAAAAAAAAAACCTTAAATGTAATTGAGTCCGAGTCTATACAATTGCTGCTCAAATTTTTGTTTCAAAAAAAAAGTCAGCTGAGTGCAGTGGTTCACACCTGTAATCCCAGTACTTTAGGAGGCCGAATTGGGAGAATTGTTTGAGCTCAGGAGTTTGAGACCAGCCTGAGCAACATTGTGAAACTTCATCTCTACAGAAATTTTAAAATGTAGCTAGACATGTGCCTGTGCATGTACCTATAGTCCCAGCTACTCAGGAGGCTGAAGTAGGAGGATCGTATGAGCCCAGGAGATGGAGGCTGCAACACTATGATTGCACTACTGCACTCCAGCCTCAGCAACAGAGCAAGGCCATATCTCGTTTAAAAAAAAAAAGAAAAGAAAAGAAAAGAAAAAAGAAAATCTTAGGTATAAGCATAATTTATTTGATTAACGAATAAGCACTTTAAAAATTAAAGCAAGATTTTTGATTTTTAGTTCAGCTTTTCCTTGCACAGAATTCTTCTTGTTTCAGAATAGAAGAATCTCTGAAACAACATATATTTCATAGTGGCTAAAATTTAAGTCTTTCACTCTTACTAGAAGTATTCAATTTGTCTTTGGGTTTTACAAGACAAATGCCAGATGCTAACAAATATAAGTAATGGTTGGTGTTGGGCTTTTTGTTTAATATGAATTCTTCAATTACCTTTAAAATCATGATGAAAGCTTAGAAGTTTCAAATTGCCAGCTTAAAACATTATATGCTAAAATATAATATTGTTGGCTATGCATATTCTTTTGCAGAAATATTTTTAGTTAGGCTTCAAAATATTCTCTAAATTTTTAAATAACTACAGTTTTATACTCATGACAGCTCTGTGTCTGTGTCAGTAAGAAAAAAATCTACATGATGTTTTTAAAAATGTACATCATGCACCAAAAAGAGAGAGATTTCTAAATTCCATGCCTTCAGGTTAACTGATCAGGTTGGCTGTCCTACACTACAATGACATCTACTGGCATAACCAGGACTGAGCACCCAGAAGTAATCTTGAGAATGACAGGGCAGCCTTTCTCCTCTTCCTCTTTGATTATTGGCTGATAACAGGAGTTACGTGAGTGTGAATTTCCTAAGAACAGATATCGTATTTTCTTGAGCTCTGTATCTCCAGTGTCTAATATTGCGATTATTACATTAAAGATTCCCCAGAAATCTGTTGAATAATTATAAGTGCAACTGCCTATGGTCTAACTTTTCAAACAGCATGGAATCTAAATTGAAACAATACTGTTAAAAGTGATTTAAATTAAAATAATAATAATAAAATGATCTAAAACAAAGGTACTTTGTCTTTGTGATAAACCTCTTTTAAATTCTAATGATAAAAATAAGCTTCTCTCATTATCCAGAAAAT
Organism: Mandrillus leucophaeus; assembly: GCF_000951045.1. Lineage (NCBI taxonomy): Eukaryota > Metazoa > Chordata > Mammalia > Primates > Cercopithecidae > Mandrillus > Mandrillus leucophaeus. Next base: position 5,979,253 of record NW_012101366.1, read on the forward strand.
CACACACAATTTTAAACACAGCTTCATGAAGGTCCTGAACTCCGTCTTTCAACTCAAGATTAAGAACTTTGGATACAGGAGGTAGAAATATGTTTTAATACTTTGAAATGCATAAAATCAATAAAACAAAAATAAGAAACTACTACATACCTATTAGAATGGCTAAAATTCAAAATGTTAACATCACCAAATGCTGGTGAGGATTTGGTGGAGCAAAAGGAACTTCCATTCACTGGTGGTAGGAATACAAAATGGTCCAGACACTTTGGAAGATAGTTTGGCAATTCTTAAAAAATTTTACACATCTTACTATATGACGGAGCGATCATGCTCTTTGGTATTTACTCAAATGAGCTGAAAACTTACATCCACAGAAAATTCTGCAGACAAATGTTTATATCAGCTTTATTCATAACTGCCAATCCTCAAAAGAAACCAAGGTATCCTTCAACAGGTGAATGAATACACAAACTGTGGTACATCCATATGATGAAACATTATTCAGCAATGACATGAAAAAAAAACCATCAAGTCATGAAAATATATGGATGAACCTTACATGCATATTGCTAAGTGAAAGAAGCCAGCCTGAAAAGGCTGTATACTGTGTGATTCCAACGATATGACGTTCTGGAAAAGGTAAAACAATGAAGACAGGAAAAGGTCAGTAGTTGCCAGGGGTTTGAGGAGAGGGACAGATGACGACATGGAGCACAAGGGATGTTTAGGGCAGTAAAACTATTTTGTATGATATAATGGTGGAAGCATGTCATATATTTGCTGGTAGATGTAGAACACAAAGAGTGAATCCTAATGTAAACTATGGACTTTGGTTAATAATAAGGTGTCCATACCAGCTCATCAATTATAACAAATCTACTGTATAACAAATAAAAGATGTGAATAGTAGGAGAAATCATAAGGGAGGGGAAGGCGGGGAGTGGGCCTGGGAGGCTGCAAAGTGGGATATATAAGAACTCTCTGTACCTTCCACTCAATTTTCTGCAAAACTAAAACTGCTTTAAAACAGTCCATACAAAAATTAGCCGGGCGTGGTGGTGTGTCCCTGTAATCCCAGCTACTCGGGAAGCTGAGGCAGGAGAATCACTTGAACCCAGGAGATGGAGGTTGCAGTGAGCCAAGATCACACCACTACACTCCAGCCTGGGCAACAGAGTGAGATTCCATCTCAAAAAAAACCAAAAAAAAAAACCAACAACAACAACAACTAAAACGAATAAACAAAAAACATAGTCCATTTATTTAAAAAAAGAAATAAGCTTCTATTCTTTTGAAATACATTTTAGGATTTATTTGTTACTTTTTTAAAAGTGCATGTCAGTCCATAAAGGATGAATTGACCATGAAGACTAAGTTCTGATTTTTTATCTTGCCCAAATTCCTACCTAAGGAGCCTGGAGAGTCATGCCCTACAAACCATAAATTCTCATCAGACGGGTGTTATCGTCTGCATATCGTGGCTTACTTTCCAATCTGACCCTGGCATGACTCTATGAGACAAGGAAGAAGATCAAAATATTTAACCTCAAAATATATTTCCTTGCCATATCTTGAAATTGCCCTGCAAAGTCTCTTCTGGGAAAAATCCACATTCTATAGAGAAGCCCATTTCCCCTTTATTTTCCTTCTTTCCTTCCCAGATCCAGGAGATAATCAACTAAGAGCCAGGGACCCTTTTAAGTCCGATAAGAAACATTTTACAACCTGCTCTCTCTGAAGTCTGCTATCTGAGAGCTTCCTCTGCACAATAAAACTTGGTCTCCACAATCCTTTAATCTGAACATTTTCTTTCTATTGATCCCATGTCTTCAGATAAACTCAACCAATTCTCAACTAGAAAATGTTTACATTTACCTATAGCCTAGAAGCTCCTGCTTTGAGTTGTCCCACCTTTCTGAATGAAACCAATGTATTTCTTAAATGTATTTGACTGATGTCTCATCCTCCCTAAAATATATAAAACCAAGGTGTACCCCAACCACCTTGGGCACATGTACTCAAGATCTCCTGAGAGCTGTGTCACGGGCCATGGTCACTCATATTTGGCTCAGAGTAAATCTCTTAAAATATTTTACAGTTTGACTCTTTTCATCAACAATCAAGTTTACATTTAAACACTTTTCTCTGTTACAATTTTAAATGACACATAATCTATGACAGGAATTTATTTTTATAAGTGCTCACATAATCAAGTCTCTCTAACAGAAGGCTATTTTTCTATTACGAGCCCAAAGGAGAAAATGACTTTTTACTTAATTCTCGGGTTGATGAAATTAAACACTTCATTTGGTGTGCTTTTCATTTTGATATCCCTTAGGACTGAGAATTGCCTTTCCCAGAAAGTACCATAAATCGACTGTGAATTGCTAGAGTGATAGGGGGAAGAAGGACGATTCTATTATAGCTTCCGCCAAGAGCTGTCAGGCACATCCCACAGGCCGCTGCCAAGAAATGTTTAATAGTGTGGTAGGGAATTCTAGTCCCCAGATCCTGTTGAAAAACTGAAAATTGCTTTTGGTTTGTCAGTTAGGTTGTAAAAAGTCTTAGGCTCTAAAATTGATTACTATTTCATCCCAAAGCAGAATGGCAGCCTAGCAAATCATGATCCTTATAAGTACTCATCTGAACCCCTGGTGCCTACTAATGCTAAAGTATTTTTAGGTCATCTCTATAAAGCTCAAAGGGAAGTGGACATTTGGGCAATGGCTTGAGCAATTTCAGGACAGCAGTTTATCTTTTGGTCTGAGTTGTTTGGAGTTTAAGTCTGTGATAATAAAAATTTCACAAAACAACTTCCTGTTTTCATTACTGAGCACTACTGAACAGGACTAACCTTAGACATCAGAAAAAATAATAATAATTGTAGGACAAGATTATAGCCATAACTGTTCCTATTATTCAGGTTAAAATATATGGTTTTTATCTGATGCAATTCAATGAGCTTGGTTTGTGTCTAAGGAAAAGACTCTGCCCCACATGAAGAGAAAGAAAGGAAAGAAAGAAAGAAAGAAAGAAGGAAGGAAGGAAGGAAGGAAGGAAGGAAGGAAGGAAGGAAGGAAGGAAGGAAGGGAGACCAGAGGAAGTGAATCTTTGCCCTCCTCCCCCGCCACCAGAGTCCTACCCTGTAGTTACCTTGCTCAGGGTATAACTTGGTGCATATACTAAAGCCTAATCCACCAGGGCTTCCAGGACCTTTTTGACCAAGAGAGCAGACAATGTGAGCTATAAGGGGCCTTGGGTGAGTCTCTGAACCGGAAAATCTCTATCAGCCTAACCTCTTATTAGAAATGCATTTCTTGGCTGGGCACGGTGGCTCATGGCTGTAATCCCAGCACTTTGGGAGGCCGAGGTGGGTGGATCACCTGAGGTCAGGAGTTCGAGATTAGCCTGGCCAATGTGGTGAAACCCTATCTCTACTAAAAATACAAAAATTAGCCGGGTGTGGTGGCGGGCCCCTGCAATCCCAGCTACTGGGAAGGCTGAGGCAGGAGAATCGCTTGAACCCGGGAGGCGGAGCTTGCAGTGAGCTGAGATCGCACCACTGCACTCCAGCCTGGGCGACAGAGCAAGACTCTGTCTCCAAGAAAAAAAAGAAATGCTTTTTTAAAAATTTTTAATTAAAAATTTAAAAATTTAAAATTTTATTAAAATTTTAATTAAAAATTTAAAAGTTTTTTAAATAACAAAATTAAATCTAATTAAATTTTTAATTAAAAATTTTTTTTAAATTAAAAATTTTTTAAAAGCATTTCTTTTTTTTTTCTTGGAGACAGAGTCTCGCTCTGTCACCCAGGCTGGAGTGCAGTGGCGTGATCTCAGTTCACCGCACACTCTGCCTCCCAGGTTCATGCCATTTTCCTGCCTCAGCCTTCCGAGTAGCTGAGACTACAGACGGCCGCCACCATGCCCAGCTAATTTTTTGTGTTTTTAGTAGAAAGGGGGTTCACCGTGTTAACCAAGATGGTCTCGATCTCCTGACCTCATGATCCACCCACCTCGGCCTCCCAAAGCGCTGGGATTACAGGCGTGAGCCACCGCGCCCAGCCTGAAATGCATTTTTTTAATCTTATTTTATAAATTGCAGTTATTTTCGGTCAGTCACTATAAATTGCAGTTATGGAGGTTACTAACACCTTTGGGTGAATTCATTTGTCAGATTTTTATGGCATCTGGTTAAGAACAGGGCCCTAAATGAATTATATAATCTGATATACCTATTGAAGACAGGGAGGAGAAGTAATTTTGGAAGAAGAAAAAGCAGGACACTCAGGAAATTGCCCAAATTCATTACAGCAACAGTGCCTTTGCTTCAAGTTATCATAAGCACCAGTAGAAACAGGAAATAGCCACACATCTTTGCCGCCTATTCAGATAGCTATATTCCTTTGCTGAGAAATTCAGAGGATAAAATACCTAGTAGATAATTGCCATCACCTTTCCCAATGATTCCCACTTCTTTTTAGTACTAAATGTTTTACTTTTGACAATTCTTTGGCCAGACATTATTTGAGATCCTAAACTGAGGTCTAGTTATCTTTGAAGAAGGGGAGTCTAAGTTGCTATACTCAACGCAGTATTAACTTGATTTTAATAAGTCACTTGGTACCAAAGTGACACCTACCAAAATAGAAGGAAATGATAATGGGGGAAGGGACAGTGTTGCAGACATAATATTAAAACAGGCCATATTTTAAAAACCTATTCATTAACACAAACTATGTATTAGACACAGAGAGCCTGGCATTTTGGCCCAGGTCACACAGCAAGTAGCAGAGCCAGCATTCAAACCCAACCCCATCTGACTTGAAGCTCACATTATTTCCACATCCTCTCAATGACTCATTAAGTGTCAGCCTTTGCTTTAGTTGCTTTATATCCATTAACTCCATCTTTGCAATAGCTCTGTAATGGAGGTGCTATTATTATTCCTGGTTTACACATGAGGATACTAAGGCAGGGACAGCTGAAACAATTTGACCAAGGTCATGCAGCTAGTAAGTGGTCAAGCTGGGATTTGACCTCAGGCAGCTTTGCCAATGCAATTATGCTTCTCTAAAACTATAACTCAATATTTGTCTTCTGAGAAATGAATTTTGAACTCTGCCCCCATGGTTATCAAATTCAGCCATTAGCAAACATCTCTCTTCCCATTCCCCTTCCGCTCGTGGCTCTTCATCTGTAGCAGGTGAGATCATAAGCCTAGTGAGAACAGGACACCACAGTCATTCAGTTGGCTTGCCTGGAGTCAGCAGGATTTAAAGTACAGCTCCCAGCTGTGTAAAAACTGGGCAACTTCTATTAGCTCTGTAGGTATTTTTTTTAATAGAGAGAAAAGGGGTCTTGCTATGTTGTCCAGGCTGGTCTCAAACTCCTGGCCTCAAGCAATCCTTCAGCCTCCATCTCCTAAAGTGCTGGGATTACCAACATGAGCCACTGCTCTTGCCAGCTCTTTCTTAATTCTCCCATCTGTGAAATGCAGATAGTCAATCCTATCTTATTTATTATGTATGCAGGTTTAAAAATATATAAGTATATTCAACCCAGCAATCCCATTACTGGGTATATACCCAGAGGAATATAAATCATTCTACCATAAAGGCACCTGCATGTGAATTGCGGCACTATTCACAATAACAAAGAATCAACCTAAATGCCCATCAATGACAGATTACATAGAGAAAATGTGGTACATATATACCATGGAATACTATGCAGCCATAAAAAGGAATGAGGTCATGTCTTTTGCAGGACCATGGACAGAGCTGGAGGCTATTATTCTTAGCAAACTAACACAGGAACAGAAAACCAAATACCACCTGTTCTCATTTATAAGTGGAAGCCAAATGATATTATCTTATGAACACAAAGAAGGGAACAACAGATGCTGGGGTCTACTTGAGGGTGGAGGGTGGAAGGAGGGAAAGGAGCAGAAAAGATAACTGTTGGGTACTGAGCTTAATACCTGGGTGACAAAATAATAAGTACAACAAACTCCCATGACACACATTTATCTATGTAACCAACTTTCACATGTACCCACAAACCTAAAAGTTAAAGAAAAATAAAAAACATTATGAGAATTGGAAAAAAAAAAATGTGCGTGTGTATCTGTGTGTGTGTGTGTGTGTGTGTGTAAATATTCTCAGCCCAGCGGCCGGCACCATTCAACAAGTGGTAGATATCACTATCATTATTATTATTATATATAACTGTGTTACTCTTACACCAAGAACATAAAACACGATGATAAGAATGCTTACCATTTTTGGTTATGTATTTGTGTGCTATTTTCAAAGGGAGGTATTCATATTTCTAGTCCTATGAAAGATAACATATTATTCTTTCTTCAAAAATACTTGAAGCAAAGTAGAAATAATATGGAACAACAATATGCTTTATATTAAAACATCGTGTACCGAAGAATGGTAGTTATTTCTCACAATTAAAAAGTCAAAAACTCGGGCTGGGTGCGGTGGCTCACGGCTGTAATCCCAGCACTTTGGGAGGCTGAGGCGGGCAGATCACCTGAGGTTGGGAGTTCGAGACCAGCCTGACCAACATGGAGAAACCCCATCTCTACTAAAAATACAAAATTAGCCAGGCATGGTGGCACATGCCTGTAATCCCAGCTACTCGGGAGGCTGAGGCAGGAGAATTACTTGAACCCGGGAAGCGGAGGTTGTGGTGAGCTGAGATAGTGCCATTGCACTCCAGCCTGGGCAACAAAAGCGAAACTCTGTCTCAAAAAACAAACAAAACAAAACTTCAAAAACTCTAACCCAACTTTTCGTATTAGGCCTTGGAGCAGGGATGACAGAGGCATCTGTTATTAAGGAGGATCTTCAACACATTAGCACAGTGACTCAGCACTGCAGCCCAGCCCACACAGTTCCACTGTTAGGAGCCTTTGGCACAGACTTCTGTAGCAGACATTGTGAGTACAACTGCCATTCCTCCCTTCTCCATTGCTATTAGACTGTCAAATCTGTTCAAGTACCAGGCAGCAATATGCTGAGAAAGGTAGATTCTGCCTCTGGGAATGAATCATAATTGGTCCAAGCCAATCACAGTATTCTCATTTCCCTTTACTAGTCATTGATTTAAGGATGAGAATAAGACTCGATGAAGGTGAATTAATTATAAGGCAAAATCTGCTGAAGGCGGTGAAATAGTTTTTTTGTTTTTTGTTTTTGACAGAGTCTCGCACTGTTGCCTGGGCTAGAGTGCAATGGCACAATCTCACTTTGCTGCAACCTCCACCTCCCGGGTTCATGCGATTCTCCTTCCTCAGCCTCCCAAATAGCTGGGACTACAGGAGCACACCACCACACCTGACTAATGTTTTGTATTTTTAGTAGACATGGGATTTCACTATGTTGTCCAGACTGGTCTCGAACTCCTGACCTCATGATCTGCCCACCTCAGCCTCCCAAAGTGCTGGGATTATAGGCGTGAGCCACCGTGCCCAGCCAGATTTTTTTTCCCTGATGAAATAGTCATATAAAAAGAAAATCCTTTCCTTTTGCTGGTGTTGTCAGATTGAAAGTGTAATGTTTACAATGGTGGCAGCTATCTTGCTGCCATGAGGAGAAGTCAAGAGAATTTCAGCATAGTTGGCCAGCAGCTCAAGCATTATTAACCCCTCTGGAACCTCCCACACCTATACTTCTTTTTAATGTAAGATAATAGACCCCTACTGTTTAAGCCATATTTAGTCAGGTATTCTGTTACTTGCAATCAAAATCTTCCTAATTAATTCAAAGCACCATCCATTAGGTTTTATAATAAAAATCATTGATGATTGAGTCAGGAGAGTTTTTAAAGCTCTCTATGAAAAGAGTATGAAGAAATAAGAAATACGTAATTTAACTGGGCTCATATTAACATTACGTTGTTATATATCCAAAACTCACTCATGCATTAGGATGAAAAAAGGAAAAGGAGATGCCATTCTGTGGTAATAAAGGAATATTTTCTTTTGTCAGGTCTCAAATAATTTCGTTTGGTGAAATATCAAAATTCTAAACTCTGATGCAGTTGGAAACATGTCCCCCCCTTTCTGCTTAGGTGTTAGCAGGGGTGCTGCATCAGTTTCTTCTCTCTGTTTCCAGCAATCCTTTCCCTCATTTGCTGGCTGCAGTCAGAACCCCTTACAGGTTTGGGGCAGGAGAGAAGCAGCATAAGGACAGAGCAATCCCACTTGACCACTACAGTTGTGGTCTTGGTGTGCTAGTTCCCAAATATGTATTCCTTCTCTCTGGGACACCCCTTTTGGGATCTTGGGTGAAGCCCTACCCCTTGCCTGTCCGTCTTCCTGTCTCTGCCCCCTCAGGCTGCCCTGCCTCCACTCTGAGTCTGAAGGTGCACCTGCAGCTTCTCCCTGCTGCGGTTGCCTCATCTTTATCAGGAAGCCGTTGTGGGCACGGCCCATTTCAAGACAATGATACAACCCATGCCCAGGTTTAATCAGATTGACCCTGGCTTAGGGGAAATATGCCTGTGTTCTTGACCTGCTGAAGTGCTTTCTACTCAGTCAGACCTGGACACAACCTCTCAATTTCAGACTTCCTGGGTGTGTGTCAAATGTCAGTCTTTGTGTCCCTCCAACTCAAGTTCTCCAAATGGCTCCGTTGTAGCCTATTTCACTGGCTTCAGATAAATTTTAAGTAAGTGAAGTCTCTCCCCTCTGAATTCTGCTTCCTTGGTGGGAAGGAGAAGAAATGCACAGCAACCTGCCTGATATGGTTTGGGTTTGTGTCCCCACCCAAATCTCACGTCCATTTGTAATTTCCAGTGTTGGAGGAGGGGCCTGGTGGGAGGTGATTGGATCATGGGGGCAGATTTTCCCCCTTGCTGTTCTCATGATAGTGAGTTCTCACAAGACCTGGTTGTTTAAAAGTATGTGGCACCTTCCTCTTTGCCTTCTTTTTCCTTTTCTGGTCATGTAAGACATGCTTGCTTCCCCTTTGTCTTCTGCCATGATTTTAAGTTTCCTCAGCACCCACCCCCCACCCCCACTATGCTTCCTGTACAGCCTGTGGAACTTTGAGTCAAGTAAACCTCTTTTTTTTTTTTTTTAATAAATTACCCAGTCTCAGGTAGTTCTTTATAGCAATGCGAGAATGGACTAATACACTGCTCCTCTTTCCAAATCTCTTGAAACTTGAATGTTTCCCATCCTCTGAAATAACCTGGGAGTGGGCCATGGGCAGATGACAGCAGAATAAATGTGGCCAGCCCAAGGTGGCCAGCCTTTTCTTTAGGATGTGAGAATAGCTGATACCTCTTGTATTATTTTTGCCCTTTGAAGCCTCTGACAAAACTCTGAGATAACAGGGAAAGTTCATTTAATATCCTATTCCCAAAGTACATTATAGTATTAAGTAACATCTTAAAATTAATGCCTCCTTTTGGAGATTTTTCTTTCTTTTTTTTGGAGACAGGGTCTCACTCTGTTGCCCAGGCTGGAGTAGAGTGGCACAATTATGGCTCACTGCAACCTCCAACTCCTGGGCCCATGCGATCCTCCTGCCTTAGCCTCCCAAACTGCTAGGATTACAGACATGAGCCACTGTGCCTGGCTTTCTCTCACAGATTCTTAAATGGCTCTTTCAAGAACAGTGCCCACCCCCTGTCAAGTTAAGGAAGATCACTGTTTTCTGTATTAAAAATATTAAAGTTTCTTAAGCCTCTTCCTGGGGCCTGAGGAATCTTTGAATCCATCTAAATTTGGTGCCTGGAATCAAGAACCAGTCGGGACCTCTGTTCAGATATAACAAAATATTGGTCGGGTGCAGTGGCTCATGCCTGTAATCCCAGCACTTTGGGAAGCCGAGGCTGGTGGATCACGAGGTCAGGAGATTGAGACCAACCTGGCTAACACAGTGAAACCCCATCTCTACTAAAAATACAAAAAATATTAGTCAGGCATGGTGGCACGCACCTGTAGTCCCAACTACTTGAGAGGCTGAGGCAGGAGAATCGCTTGAACCTGGGAGGCAGAGGTTGCAGTCAGCCGAGATCGCGCCACTGCACTCCACCCTGGGTGACAGAGAAAGACTCTGTCTCAAAAAACCAACCAACCAACCAACAAACAAAAAACACAGATATAACAAAATATTTAACCTTGGAGACCTGTAACCAGTGACTAAATCTGACAAGTTTTGCAGCAAAAATTGAAAATCTTGAGACCCTGAAGCCATGATACAATTAGCGTCTCCTAGGTTCATAGGATGAGTAAGGATCTAGGAGACCAGTAAGACCTGAGCGTGAGACACCATTTCAGTCACTTGTTTGCTTTCCTTGTGACCAAGGGCAGTTCGTTAGGGTTGAGATACTCATATAAGGTCGTGAAACAGCATCAAGATGACTGCATTCTGGACGTGTGAACACACAACCTTAGTCTCACTGGCCTCATGCTCATGCCAATTAAGCTAATATTGCTGAGAGTAGTGAGTAATACAGAAGCAGTCTCTAGAATGCTGTTTCTGTCTTTGCCTAGAATGGTTCTAAAATATCTGCAGCTCTCCTCTTGACTGGATAATTAATCTAAGAGTCTGGATTGTCCCATAAAGTTTATATCAATATGATTCTGAGTTTTAAAAAGACTTTAAAGGTCCAGGTAGAGAGATGAAAGAACAATATCTTCTACAAAAAAGGCTGTAACTCTCAGAGTATCACTCCACAAGGAGGCTATCAAAGTGTTTTGTTATCAAGGTATATCTACCAACCCCAGGTGCCAGCGCAGTAAGAGAACAGAAGTAGTAGGTATGACCTTTCCCTCTCATTGGACAAATCAGCTGATCTTCCAGATTTTGGCAAGTCCTAATGGAGGTAGAGATTGGTTTGAATCGTCCTACAGAAAATTCTACAAAACTCTACTCTGGCTAGGATTTTATAAGCTGAATGATGTGTATGACATGGTTTCCATTTCGTGAAAGCACTGAAAAGCGAGTGGCATTAACACTGTGAATTAGGGCTCTGATTACCACAGTACTCTTAATCAAGATCCTAATCTTCCCAGATGACTGGTAGAAGAGATGTATGTCCTTCTGAGAGACTGAATGCCAGAGTGGCAGCTTATTGTCCTAAAGCTGTATATCCTATGGTCTCACCACAGACAGATGGCACAGGAATCATGACAATGCAAATCTTTTCATCAACAACGAAGGGAGGATAATAAACAGGACAAGAATTCCTATTGCTTAGCCCGTAATGATAGGTAATTTGATGATGACAAATTTATTTCTCTTTCCTATTCTTGGATAATTCTTATCACTCCTGGCTGCCCAAAAAAAAACCCCAAATACACAAAAAACATAAACTCCATGGCTGTCAGGTATGTCTCAGATTCCTCTCCACCATGTTGCCTTAAGAAGGTTATTGACCTAAAGATGGAAACATTTCTGATTTCCTGAAATGCTATTCAACTCATGCCCTGACAAATGTAAAGTATCGGTGTAACAGCAGCAGTGTTTTGAAAAATTCACATGCTTTTCTCTTTTGTTTTTCCTAGTCACGATCTTCTCTTTAAAGAGTTCAAAGCATCTGTCTGTGTGATTCGGGGGGAGGGTAGTAATTAGGAATGAAAGAGGCAATAGTCAGCATCTGGCATGTAAAGTAGGATTTTGTAATGAGACAACTGTTATGGTGAAAGAGAAGATTTTCCACATCTCTTTGACTCCTACTTCACATGTTAGGAGCCAGACTTGGCAATCTAAATCATAGAGATTTCCTCTTTTGCCCATGACATTTTGCCAAGAAGCTTCCCACTCTGTGGGAGAAACAGGATGTGATAGAAGAGAAGCAAAAGAAATCCCTCCTCTTGCTGTTCAGGAAATGGCAAGAAGGAAAACAGGAAACAGGGGAAGGGAAAGGTGGATGGTGAGAAACTTGTGCTCCAAGGTGGTCATTTTGTCCATTTGAGATTCCAGGTCAGTTCTGCCAAGTGTCTTCATCTCAACATGAGATTTCCTGGCACGATTAGGAGACTGGAGTGCTAAGGTCCTCGAGAGAAAGAGAGAGAATGATCCTAATGTGCACTCCAAAGCCTACTTTGGTACCTATGTAACATGGACATGGAGTTGAAAGCCACAAACCTGCCATGGGGCCTGCTGTGGCACTGGGATAGATGATCCCACAGCAGAAGTCTTCAGGATGAATAGCCTGACTGCGGGCTGGATAAGGGAGAGATTCAGAAAGGTCTATAGCCAGAGAGAGCTGAAGGTAGGCCAAGCCAACAAGGAAGGGTGACTAGGCGTTGACTAAACCAGGAAAAACTAGACAACTTTAGCAGCCATTGAAGTCTAATGCCAAAACTTGCATGAACTTCAATAGGCACGAATCAATGCACACTCAAGAACCAAGATTAAGGCTATAGAGACTCCTCTTCCCGCCCTATATCATAAGAATACAATAAACTATACCCCTCCCCCATGTACTTCCAGGTAGGAAGGCAAATAAGGGGTGAAAATGGGAGAAGTCCTAGAACCTGAGAGTTACGTAAGGAGTGGTTTAAATGACTAGATCAGAATACATTTTAAACCAGATTAATTTGTGTTTTTTGGTTTTGTTTTTCTTTCCCACCACCTACCAGGTCACAAGACTAAATAAGCTATAGACAAAACAACGAAATTAAATCTCTTCTAAATTTCTGTATCACAAGTAATTTTGCAACCCTGCTATAAAAACACTCACATAAATAATAAGTTCACATTATATTGCATTTGACCCCAAAAAGCAAAAGATTCTCTCATGACCCAGAAGTTTTCTATAAAGTCATTCATGTGAGGCTTTTGTGCATGAAGAATGATAATGACTATCTACACTTATATATCTAATATTTTAATCTCATAGATTTATTAAGAGTGGGAGATTACATTATTTACTCACAATTCTTTCCCTCCCCAGCTTTGCATGGTTCACTGCAGGTAGAGCATTCTACTCCTTTGAATTATTTTGTTTTTTTTTTTTTTTTGAGACAAGGTCTTGCTCTGTCACCCAGGATGGAGTACGTGGCTCAGATTATAGCTCACTGCAGCCTCAGCCTCTCAAGCTCAAGTGATCCTCCCACCTCAGCCTCTCCAGTAAGTGGGACTACACGCGTATGCCGTCATGCCTGGCTATTTATTTATTTATTTATTTATTTATTTATTTATTTTAGATATGGAGCCTTCCTACGTTGCCCAGGCTGATCTCAAACCCTTGGGCTCAAGTAATCCTCCCACCTTGGCCTTCCGAAGTGCTGCAATTAAAGGCAGGAGCCACCATGCCCAGGCATTCTACTCCTTTGATGGTGGGCTTGGCCACATCTCTTGCTTTAGACAATGGAATGTGGGTGGAAAAGAGAACATGTCCGTTTTTAGCCATCACATTTCCATTCTCCTCCCTTACTCTTCTGCCATCTGCCATGAGAATAACCCTAGGTAATCACTGGTCCCAGAATAGAAACATGTAAAACATACTAAACTCAACTCACAGACTGAAGGAGAACCCTCCCCAGCCTACCTGCAGGTCAGGAATATAAAAGAAGTAATTTGGGAGTTTTTCATATATCAATATTGCAGCAAAAACCTGACTGATACATTAAGCAATTAATATTTCTTTAAATATTAAACAGTTACTGTAAACATATACTATTCATACAACTGATAAACCAAATCACAGATCTAACAACTTAAAACTTACTAGCTACGGCCGGGCGTGGTGGCTCACGCCTATAATCCCAGCACTTTGGGAGGCCAAGGCGGGCAGATCACAAGGTCAGGAGATCGAGACCATCCTGGCTAATATGGTGAAACCCCGTCTCTACTAAAAATACAAAAAAAAACAAAAAAAATTAGCCAGGAGTGGTGGTGGTCGCCTGTAGTCCCAGCTACTCAGGAGGCTGAGGCAGGAGGATGGCATGAACCCGGGAGGCAGAGCTTGCAGTGAGCTAAGATCATGCCACGGCACTCCAGCCTGGGCGACAGAGCGAAGCTCCGTCTCAAAAAAAAAAAAAAATGTCCCAGCTATTCAAACACTGATTATAAACTTCTTTAATTATATGCTAAATAATTACTTTAAAATCACAAATTTAACATATCAGGTAAATGTTTTAAACAACTTAAACTAGAGACAAAGCATTCATGCAGTGTTATACTGATCACCAGCACTGCAGGATTTGGGTAGTTAAATGACTGTTTCTCCATTGGATTCGCAATCTGATCACACAGCCCAAAATAATTCATCCCCAAATTACTAGAATTTAAATTAAACTTCTATTACAACTAATACTCACTTTTGCTTCTAATCAATTGCCTTTCTTATATATTTGAATTTTCCAATGCATGGTCTCTCTTTACAAAATGATAAATTATCTCATGTTTTCTATGTCTGCCAGTACCTAACCAATAGTCCTGCCACTCTAATATGATGGTCTGGCCCAAAAGTATAAAGGGAGACTTCTATCTCATGAATATCTCATAATAATAGGTAGCATATCTAGTTCAGGGTTTTGCAAACTTCAAGGTGCATGCAAATCACCTGAGAATCTTGTTAACATATATACTCTGGTTTAGTAAAGCTGGAGTAGGGCCTGAGATTAAGAGATGCCAGTGCTACTGGTTGTTGAACCATGCAAGTACTTTGCATAGCAAAAATGTAGGAATATCTTCTCCTGGGTGGTAAGGGACTGACTCTATGTAGCTAATTCCTCTGCGCTATCTGGCTCCTTTATTTTCTTGGAACACATTATCTTCCTGCATGGTTATTACATCTGCTGATTAACTGTCAAACCTTCATTTCCCTGGCTATTTCATTTGCCTACTAGTGTTGATCAATTGTTCTCTTTCTTGAAACAATGTCTACTTCTTTGACACTCCCTGTTTATTCTTTCCTGTACACAGACACAAAAATAAAGACCCTTCTGGCCAGGTGCAGTGGCTCATGCCTGTAATCCCAGCACTTTGGGAGGCCAAGGCGGGCAGATCATGAGGTCAGGAGTTCAAGACCAGCCTGACCAACATGGAAAAACCTCGTCTCTACTGAAAATACAAAAATTAGCCAGGCATGGTGGAGCAAGCCTGTAATCCCAGCTACTCAGGAGGTTGAGGCAGGAGAATTGCTTGAACCGGGAGGCAGAAATTGCAGTGAGCCAAGATCGTGCCATTGCACTCCAGCCTGGGCAGCAAGAGCAAGACTCCATCTCAGAAAAATAAAATAAAATAAAAACCTTTCTATACTTCATAAACAGGCTGTCAGGAAAAATTGTAAAAGATTTTGAAAGGCAACAAAAAATTATTGGCTGCCCTGTCTAGCACACTTTTCTAGGTTTCATTGTCTTTGAACTATTTTATAACTCTGTAAGTTGTAGTGAACTGATAGTAGTACAATGGATTCTTGTCCACAGAAAAGCAAACTAAAGTGGAATGCACTTAATTATTGCCTTGTGGATAGATTCATTTTGCATTTATTTGTAAATTTATCTTGGCATTCCTTATCGCTTATATATAGGTGATTCTTTAAATTCTCCTTTGACCAAGTAGTAACATAGCATTGGTTCCCTGGTTAATTAATGAATTAAGTAAAATCTGGCCAGGCATGGTGGCTCACTCCTATAATCCCAGTACTTTGGGAGTCCAGGGTGGGTGGATCTCTTGAAGCCAGGAGTTCAAGACCAGCCTGGCCAACATAGTGAAACCCTGTCACTACCAAAAATACAAAAAAAAATTGCTTGGCATGGTGGCATGCGCCTGTAGTCTCAGTTTCTCAGGAGGCTGAGACAGGAGAATCACTTGAGCCCCAGAGGCAGAAGTTTCAGGGAGTCAAGATGCAATACTGCATGCCAACCTGGGCAACAGAGCAAGACTCTGTCTCAAAAAAAAAAAAAAAAATTAATGAATTAAGTAAAATCTTTCACATGGATTTATTTTATATCTACCCAAGAGAGTCATATAGATACAATACTGTCTTTTAAAAATAGTCCTTTAGCAAGACACATAATTGAAAAAAAAGCTACCCACTTATTCATTATTTACTAATTTACTAATTACTTCCATTAATAAGACTTGAACAAATCTATTTGTCTTCATCATTCTCTTGTTTTATATCCACATTTTTCTTCTTTCTTTTTTT
>NW_012101366.1:5995436-6005283 GCF_000951045.1 Mandrillus leucophaeus
TTTTTTTTTTTTTTTTTTTTTGAGATGGAGTCTCACTCTGTCACCCAGGCTGGAGTGTAGTGGCACAATCTCAGCTCACTGCAACCTCCGACTCCCGGGTTCAAGCAATTCTCCTGCCTCGACCTCCTGAGTAGCTGGGATTACAGGCTCACGCCACCATGCCTGGTTAATTTTTTGTATTTTTAGTAGAGATAGGGTTTCACCATATTGGTCAGGCTGGTCTCAAACACCTGACCTCATGATCCGCCCACCTTGGCCTCCGAAAGTGCTGGGATTACAGGCATACACCACCGCGCCCAGCTAATTTTGTGGCATTTTTTGTGGAGACAAGGTCTCACCACGTTGCCCAGGCTGGTCTTGAATTCCTGGGCTCAAGCAATCCTTTTACCTCAGCCCCCAAAAGTGCTGGGATTACAAGCATGAGCCACCATGCCCAGCTGCTAAATTCTTTTTTTTTTTTTTTTTAAGAATCCTTGTTTTCTACCAATAGAAGACTATTTCCGGACCCTTTTGGGGTTTTTTTGTTTGTTTGTTTTGTTTTCCTGTCTCATGTCTTGGAAACTACCACAGTTCAAGGAGTTCAGGCTCCTTCTAGTGGAGAAAAGTATCAAAGACCAAAATTTGGGCCTTGTAAGTCTACAAGAGAGTTGGTGGTGAATGAGTGCCCCTACTGCGGCTGCTGGTTCATTTGAGAAGTCACAGGGCTAGAAAATATGTATTTTTAAAGTCCGGAGTTCATACTGATTTTCCCAAGCATATTAAGTTGCTATGCCCTACTTTTCTTATAGTCCGGGGTTTCACTGACCTCTAAGATTTCTTACTGTGTTTCTGCTAAAGAAAAGATGCTAGGCTCATTAAAAAACAAACAAACAAACAAAAACACACACACACACACACAGATATAGGTTTCCAGATGCAATGAGGAAAGGTTTGGGAAAGGGCTATAAAAGAAACGTTGTATTTTACCTGTAACCTGTTTCCTTGCTTTTATCTCTTGTGTATAGTTATTTACATATAACCAGAGAAAAGAAGAGGGTAGGAAGCCACAAGGATTCAGGAATATCTCTTTAGAGACAGAAAATATGAACCATGAAGAAGAAAAGTCAAGCATTCTGTCTTGATCGATCTCCATTCCCCCGGGTTCAAATGGACCCCAGTCCACTGGGAGAAGTAAAATATTCATTTTAACCTCCCACTTGGCAGGGACAGAAAGATGTCAGTGGTCTCAAAGGACACTGGAATTGTGGCTTACAATTTCCTGGAGCTTTCTCTAACGCAGGAAATACACCTACTTTCACTGTGAAATTTTTCTCTTTGCCTGTGAGTATCAGATATCACTTGATTCTTTTTTTTTTTTTCTCCCAAATCCTGATGGAATTGAAGGTATCGCTTGATTTTAGAGTGTTTCCTTTTTTTCCTCTCTTTAAGTTGCAGGTTTTGTGAGACGAAAATTGCATCCTGCCCCACCTAGAGGACTGGAATGATATGGAATCTAAAACCTGCCTGTCAGTGTGAAATACAGCCGAATCTGAGTTAGAAGGCTCAGGAACCCTCCAGTCTTCTTGTAAGGCAGCCAGAGGGGAAAAGGGGGATTGCTTGTGCCTTAGCACAGAACTCATATGACCTGGGATCAAATCTAGATTGTTTCTCAAAGGCAATCGAACATTTAAGATCTCATTCTCTCTCTCTTTCTCTCCCTCTCTCTCTCTCTAACACACACACACACACACACACACACATACACAGACACACACACACAAATGCACACACAAAACAGTTAAATGCTGTTGTGTGATGATAAGATTCTTCCCAAGACTGTGTCACTAGGAAAAGAATATACTTGAATGCTGGTATACATTTTGTGGAAATACTAAAGTGTCCATTAACTGAGATTATTATATGCTAGTCTTGAAAATAGCTTCTTCCTTACTAGTCTGAAGAAAGTAGCAGTTAATGCCAACTGACTATGAAGCAACAAAGCGCTACATTTATTTCTATTAACTGAGAATTTAATGTTGCCCCCAAAGGAGATAAATTATTTTTAAAAAATCACAAACCAGCCAAATTTGGGAACACATTCAAATTACTATCTCTCTTGAAGCATTTAGGAGACAAATTTTGGAAACTCATCATCACAAATATAGAGGAAAGGGCCAGACATGGTGGCTCATGCCTATAATTCCAGCACTTTGGGAGGCCAAGGTGGGTGGATTTTTTGAGACCAGGAGTTTGAGACAAGGTTGGCCAATGTGGCAAAATCCTGCCTCTACTAAAAATACAAAAAATTAGCTGGGCTTGGTGGTGTGTGCCTGTAGTCCCAGCTGCTTGGGAGGCTGAGGGACAAGAATCGCTTGAACCCGGGCGGCAGAGGTTGCAGTGAACCCAAGGTTGCAGTGAACCGAGATTGCACCCCTGCACTCCAGCCTGGGTGACAGGGCAGGACTCTGTCTTAATTTTTTTTTTTTTTAATTTTAGACAAAGTCTCGCTCTGTCTCTGTTTATCTACCTACCAACCTATCTATATATAGAAAGAGAGGAATGAAGAAATTTAGAAAATATTTTACATGATCAAAGACATAAAGGTGAAGTTAACACAATATCTAGTTTTCCTACTTTCTGAAAAGATACTGAAATTCAAATAGGCAATTAACAAACTCCATTTATCCAATCTCATCACATTCCAGCACTAGGTAAACTTCATCAGCTAGAAGTATTTATAGTTTAGCTAAGTTTGTATATGCTTACTTCATTTACTAAATGCCTGCTATGCCAGGTTCTTTGTTAGGAATGTGGATACAAAGGTAAAGAGGGGAAAAAATAATCTCTGGCACCAAGATTTCTCTTGGTCCTGTTTTACCAACAGTTCTCTGACTCTTGCATTTAAGAGAAGCAGCTTTGGTTGTGAAGGCAGCTATTATAGAAAGGGAATGATCATTTTGCTAAATAGAACTCAGTGAGGAACTAGCTGGTGAGTAAAAAAGGTTTCTAGGCAGCCAAAAACAGATTCCACACATGCCAAATACTAAAGTTATGGGTTGAATCCCTAGACATGACTCCTGGAGCCTTTTTCCTGCTTTATATACAATTCTAGTAATTGTGGTGTAAAAGAATATTGGCTCCCTTTCAAAGATAAACTTGGAAAACTTCCAAAGTTAATACTGAAAGGAGACTCTCTAGCCCAGAAGTGGAGTCAAACCACGTAGTTCTGGTTCATTCTTTCTGATTCTAGTGTGCACTGCAACTTTGTTTACAAAGTATATTTGACTCAACCCACAACTTATAAAAGGGCCAACAGTGTTACAGTGTTGTAAAGTTAGAGGTCACCCTGAAGGATTTGATCAGGTGGTATGTTTTACAGGCTTTAGATAAATTACCCCCAAAGATGTTATAGTTTTATTGCCCTGTAGAATGTTAGCCAATTTTATATCTAAATTAGCAAATATTTTCTTTTGCTTACTGGATACGTGTGTGTGTGTGTGTGCGCGCGCGTGTGTGTGTAAGCATTTGGAAAAGCCAATTCTTTTGTCTAGTTGTCTAATTTCCAGTTCCCTCACTAGTAGTTTAAATAAAACTTTGACACATTATAATGTATAACTTTGTTCAGAGACTTTGCTTTTAAAGTTCTGTATTGTTTGTTTCCACACATTATCTGATATAACTACCTGTCCTTCAGTCCATAAAAACTAACAAGCTCGCAGGTACTTGATCTGGGTCACTTTCTTTTTAGCTCCTAAGCTGTCTGCAGCAGGAGGGAGCCATCTTAACATTTACCCCAGGAGTACCACTTCCTTGATTATTTTGATACCTTCATGGTTGGGACCAAGAGAGATTTCTGTTGACAGCAGCACCCCAGGCCTCTCCTCTCCAGCCTCTCATCAGCTAACTGTAACCAGAAAGGAAAGACACAGCAAATGACCTGCCCTGGCCCATTTAGATAACAAAATACCAAAGTCTTAATACAGTAAAATACCGAAGTCTTAATATAGTAAAATGCCAAAGCTCTGTGCCAAAAGCAATGGACCCAGGAGCCTTTTCTGAAAGAACTTTGCAATATTTATAACTTCCTTATTTTTGCTATATCTGTTACCCCTTATTTGTTTCCCTAAAACAAGTAATAAAACTTAAAATAAGAAGAGCTTATGTTGAAGGGTTATGAGAATATTTTTTCCCTTTTTATTTCTGTTTCAATGTTTCCCATCCCCTATATAACCAATGTTAGCGATTTGGTTTATAATTTGGCTTGCAGGCAATTTTTCTATGTATTTTCAATATGTTCTACATGTATTTTCAATATGTTCTGCTATCCTTCCAGGTCAAAAGGATGTCTTTTTGAACCATTTCCTCACCATTATGAAACAATTTCCCAATAGATTTTAAATGTTGGGGAATGGCATGGAATGAATTCCAGCAATGGAATACTTGGGAATTGTGCTTACCCTATTTGGCGGTTCAGAAATTCATTGTTTCGTAATTCGTCTGTTTGTTTAGTCTATTGTTGGAAATGCTCACGGAATAGAGAGAGTGGGGAAAGGTAGGTGGAAATACAGAGGGGAAGAGGGTAGAAAATAAGTCTAGAGAAGCTGTAAGGAATTACCTAGAATGCCTAGTCCACAAGTCCCCAGTAAGAAGGGAGTGGGGGAGAAGAGTTTCCACTGACTTTTCAGGGCCACTCTCGTGTGTGTTTGCAGGTAGGGGAAGGACAATGAGGAAGGATGAAAAGAAATACTCTATAAGCTCAGGAGAACACAATTATCCTTTAAAAAGTGGAGTGGGGTGGAGGGGCAGCAGATGGATACTTAAGACGAACTGGACAAGAATGCTGATGCTCAATGGGAATACATTTAGAAAAAGTGCATACTTCCTCCAGCTAACTTGACCTATGAAGTGAAATAAGATTAACAAACTAATTCACTCCTTCAACAATTATTGATCAAGCATCTGGTTTATGCCAGACACACTGTACTAGTTGTTAGAATTACAGCTATCAAAGCTAAAAAGACTATCCCAATGGAGGAGACTGATGTGTAAACAAAGAAGTAAAACACTACTTAGTTGTTCAGATAGGGAAGCACGAAGGAGGGGAAAGTAACTCAGGGTTTGTTTGTTTTAGCATGCAGATAGAATCTGGGAAGATTTCCTGAAAGGGAAAACATCTGAGATTAGACCTGACAAACAAGCAGAGCTAGCACCAGCCAAGC
Organism: Mandrillus leucophaeus; assembly: GCF_000951045.1. NCBI lineage: Eukaryota > Metazoa > Chordata > Mammalia > Primates > Cercopithecidae > Mandrillus > Mandrillus leucophaeus. The sequence goes on from NW_012101366.1 coordinate 6,000,635, forward strand.
AAGCAGCAGATACTAAGACCCAGAAGCCAAAAATAGTACCGTGGGTTGGTGATGATAATCCAGTTGGCTGGAGCATCAAGGGCAAGAGCCAGGGGCATAGGAAGTTGGTGAGAGATAAAGCAGGAGAAGAAAGCAGATTCTCCACATTTATATTTCAAGTAGATTTGCCTTTGGATAACAGAAAGGCTAAGGTTAAGGCTAATTGTTAATCGTATTTACAGTTCACTCATTCTGACTTGAGAAGCCAGGCAAAAGGCTCACAGACTTGCTCTATAAGCATGTGGGAGAAAGAGCTGGCAGAAAGGAGCCTCACTGTCTGTTCCTGAAGATCCCAGGGCATAGGATGGCAGAAGTTGTTACAGAGGGGTATCAGGCCATTCTTGCATTGTTATAAAAAAAATTAAATTAAATTAAATTAAATTTTAAAAAACTGAGACCGAGTGATTTATAAAGCATTGGCTTAGGCAGGCAAGGAGAGCAACCAAGTAGGTAAGAGCTGAGAGCTAAGCTGGGGTCCTGACTTCTCATCCAGGGTTAGGCAAGAGAGGAAGTCACAACTATGGAACCAAGTCAGTGCGGGGAGGGCACGCAGGCAGGAATGGCTGCAACAGGGGACCAGAGGAGCCACAGCACAGGGTGGTCATATAAGGTCCAATTACCCCGAGGGTGCCAGGTCCACTCAGTGGATAGGTGCCTGATACTTTTGGAGAAATACTTATCTCTCTATTCAGGGTTAGTATAATAGGAAACAGTGTGGACTTCCAGAGTCAGATGGCCTGCCACTTTCTACCACTGTGTCCTAAGGCAAATTGCTGAATCTCTCGAAGCCTCAGTTTCCTCATCTGTAAAACAGGGGTGATAGTATTCTCTATATCATATATTTTTCTTCCCATTGAATGAAATAATGAATGTGGATTGTTTAGTGCAGTGTCTAGCACATAGTGCAAACTCAATATCTGGCATCACTCTGGCCACAACTTTTAGTCTGCCTTAGGTGCTATGCCCTTCTGGCAACCATCACTGCCCAGTCCACTCAACTGGGATTTGGACATCAACTTTGGAAAGTACTAGGGAACAGAGATCATATCTTTTACATCCAAAATTCCCCTTAGCACTTAACGATTTGATATAATCAGCATTTATGTGTCTACTGTGTTGGGTAGTTTATGGCAATAGACACTAATTCTTTTTATTAAATAAATTACTAAAAAATGACTTCAAACAGCAAAGTTAATAGAAGGAAGCAAATCATTTGCTAATTTACATAATGAGAAAAGTTTCCATTTGCAATCAATTACAGCACCCAGCCTAGCTTAGTGCTTTGCATAAATATTTATACACTGGAATCAAGATGGCTGTGAGATACTCTGCACATATTTTAAGTACTCAGGAGATACAACACCTAACATTCATCTAGCAAATCTGAAGCAGAATTAAATGCCTTGGACTGAAATCCTTTCATAGAAGGATTCACTGTCATGTTATCTTCTTTAACTAAAACAGCATTTCAGTTACTAGCTGTGGTTACAGCAAATTAGTGTATGACCCACAGGCAAACAGCCAACTAAGTAATTATAAGAAATGTATCAACCTAAATAATTCCTTGAGGGTCCTTGAGATACGGTACTGCCTTTCATTCCTGAACCTTTTTCATTAGAGCATCTATGCATTAATATACAATTTACATCTTTTAAATTGAGGATATGACTAAATTATACTCTTTTCAACTCTTTTCAACTTAAGAATTGGATGAAGTTGGACGACTTAAAATGTTTGGCTCTTTAATTGGAAAATAAAAGAACTGCTCCATTTCTGGGCACAGGCACTTGAACTGACATATCGACTTATGAGCTGAAGACCACCAACTTGCCCTTTTACAATCACCTCTGAAAGAATGTTGACTCTTATATTATACTTTCAGTGTCAGATTTTTCCCTTTAAGGTTTAGCCCAAAAGTGCATGGTTATGAAGGACATTTTCTAGACTTCTTGCCTACATATGAATTTTTAAAAATATAATGTTGGGCTGGGCAGGGTGACTCACACCTGTAATCCCAGCAAGTTGAGAGGCCAAGGTAGGTGGATCATTTGAGCCCAGGAGTTCGAGATCAGCCTGCAAAATCCCATCTCTATAAAGACACACACACACACACACACACACACACACACACAAATTAGCCAGTTGTGGTGGCACATGCCTGTAGTCCCAGCTACTCAGGAGGCTGAGGTTGGAGGACCCCTTGAGCCTGGGAGGTCAAGGTTGCAGTAAACTGTGGTCACACCACTGTACTTCATCCTGGGTGACAGAGCAAGACCATATCTGAAAAAAAAAATTTATCTATCTATCTAGAGATTTCATATCTATATATATAAAGGCAAGGCAATGTAATTACCCAGAATACCTCAAATTTGAGATCTGCAAGGAGATAATAGTGCTTGGCAATTTAATTACTCAGTTAAGAGTTCAAAGCTGAGCCCAGTTCTTCTGGCTTCCTCCTTCATGTTCAAGGCTTTGTTTAATCAGGTCTAGGTACAACATGAGAATAAACAGGAATGTGGGAAATATGCAATGTAAGTTTCCAGTCCTCCAAGGTATATGTTTATACAGTTAACAAAGTAATAATTACCACAATAACACACAATACTTTTGATTATCTATTATGTGACAAACACCATATTAGGTACTATATGATCCCATCTGCAGTATCCCTGATGGTAATAATAGATTCCTACAGCAATACTCCATGACATACACTATTATCTCAATTTTCTAGTTGGGAACCTCAGGTTCAGAGAGGTTAAGTAACACTCCTTGCATCATGCAGCTAGTAAGAAGTAGAAGGAGAAATGTTACTAGGTCAGCTGGATTCTTTATGCCATTTTTCCTTTTAGTTAAAACAACAAACAACTTTTCACAAAGTTTTGCCAGAAATCAGGGATGGATCCAGATTTTGAGGAGCATAAAGTTTATATAATTGGGGGGAGATAACTTGTTTAAGAGAAAGAATACAAGATATCTTTTTTTTTTTTTTTTTTTTTTTTTTGAGACCTAGTCTCATTCCATCGTCCAGGCTGGAGTGCAGTGGCATACTCTCAGCTCACTGCAAGCTCCGCCTCCCGGGTTCATGACATTCTCCTGCCTCAGCCTCCCGAGTAGCTGGGACTACAGGCACCCGCCACCATGCCCGGCTAGTTTTTTGTTTTTTTAATAGAGACGAGGTTTCACCGTGTTAGCCAGGATGGTCTCGATCTCCTGACCTCGTGATCCACCCACCTTGGCCTCCCAAAGTGCTGGGATTACAGGTGTGAGCCACGGCGCCCGGCCACAAGATTTCTTACTTTCACAAATTTTACAAAAACATACAAGCTTGCGAACACATTGTAAGATCCTTCCCGTCACTTGGAAGGAGCCAGAGCAAGTGACAGGTAAGCTTCATTAACATCATAGAAAATCCGCCTCTGCTGGGGACTCAACCCTTCAAGTTACCTTTGCCTGGCTGAGAGAGTGAGAAGGTGCTTTTGTGATGCAACAGGACATTCTGATAGCTTTAGACATCTCCTCCCACCCCCAAACGTATCCATTGCTGAGGAAACTTAGATGCTGCTGGGAATTAGGATGTGTGTCGATCAGAGCCTTCAACACATGAGGGTACTCTTGAGGGGAATGGAAGTGAGAACTTGTCTTTTTGCATCCCAAGTCCAAATGAGTCAAATTTGTTGGATGGACTTTGGTGGCCTAACCCAAATTAGGCAACAGGAAAGAGCAGCAAGATCCTGGGAAATCTTTACCATGAAAACAGGAAAAAGGCAGGCTAGGCGGTCAGCTGGGAAAAGTGAACCTTGCATCTGGATCCATTAGTCAATCTGCTCTCAATGCAGCCATCCCGAAGGCAGTTTGGGGGCCCAAGGAAATACCTACATGAACCAAAAGAGTTTGAAGGTGGTAAGGCTGGGCCATTTTTGGTGTTGACCCATTAGCCAACAAATTGTACATCTCTCCAAAGAGTACATCATAAGGAATGACCATAGCCTGTGCTGGGATCTGCAATAACCCTTGTGGTAATAATTAGAGCAGGTGGCCCAGCTTGAGCCACAGTTATTTGGCTTACCCTATTTAACAGTAACCTTGAGGTTCAGCTTCAGCAATAGTAGCCACAGCATGGATGGTCACAGGGCAACGGGAGTATGGCCTGGTTAGGGCACACATCTCCAGACTGCCAGTATTATAGGAAAGGGGTCCTGATCCAGATCCCAAGAGAGGGTTCTTGGATCTCGTGCAAGAAAGGATTCAGGGTGAGTCTGCAGTGCAAAAAAGCAAGTTTATTAAGAAAGTAAAATGGTGAGAGGGCAGCTATTCCATAGATAGAGTAGGACATTCCTGACAGTAAGAGAAGGAATGCATCCACCCTAGGCACAACGCTTGTATATGTGGGGAGATGTGTTCTGCTACAAGGGTTTGTGATAAAGGATTGATTTTCTTAATTACTATATTTTGCAAGGATCAATATTATTATTATTAATATTATTATTAGAGACAGAGTCACACTCTGTTGCCCAGGCTGGAGTGCAGTGGTGTGATCTCAGCTCACTGCAACCTCTGCCTCCTGGGTTCAAGTGATTCTCCTGCCTCAGCCTCCTGAGTAGCTGGGA
>NW_012101366.1:6005333-6009739 GCF_000951045.1 Mandrillus leucophaeus
AGGATAGGTGAATGTCATATATGAGCTTGTCCATCTATCCCCATGACTATACAGTTTTGGGGTGACAGAGGCCCATTATAATGGGTCAAAACAGAGTAAGCATTCCAGAAGGAAGTTAATATTCTTATTTTTGAGACAGAGTCACACTCTGTTGCCCAGGCTGGAGTGCAGTGGTTCGATCTCAGCTCACTGCAACCTCTGCCTCCTGGGTTCAAGTGATTCTCCTGCCTCAGCCTCCTGAGTAGCTGGGATTACAGGCATGCGCCACCACGTCCAGCTAATTTTTGTATTTTTAGTAGAGACGAAGTTTCGCCATGTTGGTCAGGCTGGTCTCGAACTCCTGACCTCGTGATCTGCCTGCCTCGGCCTCCCAAAGTGCTGGGATTACAGTGTGAGCCACCACCCCCGGCAGACATTATTATCTTTAAAGCAAAATTAGGAATGCCTTTGTTCTCCAGATATCAGGATACCAGACACTCCCAAGTCTTTGTTCTCCAGATATCAGGATACCAGACACTCCCAATTGTTACTGTTTAGTAAACAATATTAATCTGTTCTCTTAACCATAAATATCTAGGGGCTAGGAATGCCTAACTTTCTGAGAATGCAGCCCAGCAAGTCCCAGCCTCATCTTCCTAGCTCTCACTCAAGTTAGAGTTGCTCTGGTTCATACTCTGACTTCCTCTGCCATATCTCCCCCAACCCTTTACAACAGGACCCTTAATCCTAAGGGTTGCAGAAGGATGCAGATCTGTCTTCTGCAACTTCTTCAGGCTGAATAGGGGCGATTATATTCCTGCCTATTAGGGTCTCTTGCATTCAGGGTAGAGAGAACAGTCAGACAGCATTGGTATGATGAAAGTCATTCGTAACTCCGAGTTCCAACAAAAGGTGATACCTGGAAGATTAATAAGTGTCCAGTTTAGGCCTGGCATGATGGCTCATGTCTGTAATCCCAGCATTTTGGGAGGCCGAGGCGGGCGGATCACGAGATCAGGAGATTAAGACCATCCTGGCTAACACGGTGAAACCCCGTCTCTACTAAAAATACAAAAAAATTAGCCGGGCGTGGTGGCGGGCACCTGTAGTCCCAGCTACTCGGGAGGCTGAGGCAGGAGAATGGCGTAAACCCAGGAGGCGGAGCTTGCCCACTGCACTCCAGCCTGGGCAACAGAGTGAGACTCTGTCTCAAAAAATAAATAAATAAATAAATAAGTGTCCAGTTTAAGAAAGCATTGAGTAAATTTGTCTTGCATTCCTACACAAAGAGTACAACCACAATATATTCCACAACAGCAAAGTAAAATAAGTAAAATCATTCCAAGTAAAACAAACAGGAAGGCTGTCCAAGAGCCAAGCAGTTGCTGGAACCAAGCCGATGTAGGGTCAACTGATAGTGCATCAATGGCAGAGGTATGAGTATCTAAAGCTTTCATATCCCAGGTAATATTATGTGAATAGTCTGAAACATACAATCATTTGGTTTTGATCAGAGCACAAGTTCCCCCTTGGGCTGCCGTTAAAATCTCCACATACCCAACAGTTTGTCTGATTATGTAGAGAGGCTAAAGTCTATGCTCACTCGGTAAATAAGTTACTCTCTGCATGATTCCAACTTATATGCAAAAGTAGAATGCCAATCTATATCTTTATGTTATCCATCCCTTTCATTTCTTCTGAACAGGAGTCGGAGGTCACTGATTGGCTCACAGGAATAAACGAGATCACTCTCTTGTATTCCACAGGCCTGTGGGACTTCCTAAGACACAGGTTTATTTCAAGATAAGTGGACCTAGCTGTTTTTTCCCAGAAGTTCCACTGCAGTGGGTACTAAGGAGAACTTAAGAGGGTCCCTTCCATTTTGGGGAAAGTGGATCTGCTGGGGATCCTTCCTTCCAAGTTTTTAATAGGACCCAGTCTCCCGGCTGGGTTGCAACAAGATTCTCTTCCTTAGTGGGGGAAGGGAGTCTTTGATTTCTACATTCAAGGAGTGTGCTTTGCACTTGTCCTAAGTTGATCACATAATTCTGTAGCTTGAAAGTATCTATGCCTATTAAGGTTAATAAGGTTACAGGTAATAAAGACAGCCAGGTTTCTGGTGGCGTAGTTTAGCAAGAGTCCTTTTTAGAGTTTGATTAGTTCTTTCTACTTTCCCTGAAGACTGTGGCCTCCATGCGAGTGAAGGCAGTACTGAATTCCTAGGGCTGAAGATGTGTTTTGGGTAATTATCACTGTGAAATATGGGCCATTATCGCTATGTAAGCTTTTAGGCAGCCAAAATCTAGAAATTATTTCCTTTAGTAGGAGTTTAGAAACCTCAATTGCCTTTTCAGACCGGGTAGGAAAAGCCTTGATCCAGCCGGTAAAGGTGTCAACAAATTCTAATAAATAGACACTTTACATGGGGACATCTGAGTATAGTCTATTTGCCAGTCTTCACCAGGGTACATTCCCCTATGCTGAACAGGCCTTACTAGAGGAGGAGGTAAAGACTGGTTTTTTGGGTTATTCCGGGCACACAGTTCACAGGCCTGAGTTAGTTACCTGTTTTACTCTTTTAAGTAAGCCTTTCCTACTAAATGCCAGGACATTAATTGAAACAGAGACTCTCTTCCCAAATGAGTAGAGTCATGCAAATGTTTAACTGTTTCCCACTGATTAGCACCTGGTATGGGCAGTTTTTTTGTTCTGTTTCCCTGGTGCACAAAGCTACTTCCATCTGCAAACCATTCTACCTCAGGATTATCTAGAGGATCGTCTTTTAAATCCAGATAGCTGAAGTAAACTTTCTCCATAACTTGTATGCAAGAATGATCTAGGGTGCCTGTGGGTTCAGGCAAATAGGTAGCTGGATTCAAAGTTTGGCTTGCTTAAAGAATTATATCAGGACATTTAGCAACAAAGTCTGATATTCATTCACAGGAAAGGAGAAGGAACCGTTTCTTGTCTGCTTTATGATTTCCAAAAGATACTACTATTTTCAGCTGAGTTAACAAATCCCTTCCCAACAAGGGGTGGGACATTCAGGAGAAAACCACAGTCCCTTAAGAGGAGCTTACAGGATAGGTGAATGTCATATATGAGCTTGTCCATCTATCCCCATGACTATACAGTTTTGGGGTGACAGAGGCCCATTATAATGGGTCAAAACAGAATCAGCATTCCAGAAGGAAGTTAATATTCTTACCTGCCACGTCAAGGGTTACCGAGGCTCCTCCAGAGATATGGCTAGCTGTCCGACAGAAGCTGTGGCAGAAGGTCTCAGGCCCCATCACTCTTGGGCTTGCCTGGCTATTTCTGCCATCATTGGTTCAGATGTCGATGGCTCCCTTTGGAACACTGGGCAATCCTTCTTCCAGTGGCCAGTTTTCTTACAGTGTGCACACTGATTCATGCCCAAGGCATGGTGACTTGGAGACCCAGCTTTGGGTTTCCTACCTTTCAGCTTCCCTTGTTCAGGCCAAGAGCCAGGAGGGCAACCCCATGTGGGAGGTGAGCTTAAGGCTGCAGCCAAGAGTTGCACCTTGTGGGAGGTCCTTCTTGCTCTTTCTGCTTCCTCTGCTTTGTCCCTGTTATTAGAAATTTAAAATGCCATATCCAAAAGCTCTTCTAGGATAGGCACGGTGGCTCATGCCTGTAATCCCAGCACTTTCGGAGGCCAAGGTGGGTGGATCACCTGAGGTCAGGAGTTCAAGACTAGCCTGACCAACATGGTGAAATCCCGTCTCTACTAAAAATACAAACAAATTAGCTGGGCATGGTGGTGCATACCTGTAATTCCAGCTACTTGGGAGGCTGAGGCAGGAGAATCACTTGAACCCAGCATACAGAGGTTGCAGTGAGCCAAGATCATGCCATTGCACTCCAGCCTGGGCAACAAGAGTGAAAATCCATCAAAAAAAAAAAAAAAAAAGGTGCTCCATAGGAGTTTGGGGACCCATAGCTGCTTTTTGCAGTTTCCTGTGGATATCAGGGGCAGACAGGAATATAAAATGTACTCCCAAAGGGTTTGTCCTTCCCTTGAGGCAGGATCAGTGTTAGTATATTTCCTGATTGCCTCAACTAAACCCCCTTGAAACAAAGCTAGATTCTCGTCTTTGCCCTGTGAAACTTCCTTAACCTTTTCATAGTTAACAGGCTTTTTCATACATTTCTTCATCCCTTCCAACAAACAAGAGACCATATGATCTCTACTCCCCAGGTCCTCACTGCACCTTTGATAGTTGCACCCTGGATCTTGATCTGGAACTGCTATACCTCCTGCCTGATACACGTGATGGTTAGGGTTACGAGCCAATACCTCATCTGCATGGGTCCTAGCTGTCCCCAAAATGTGTTGTTTTGGCTGGGCACGGCAGCTCACGTCTATAACCGAGCACTTTGGGAGGCCAAGGTGGGCAGATCAC
>NW_012101366.1:6009979-6037496 GCF_000951045.1 Mandrillus leucophaeus
GTACAACACAGAGACAACAAAACATGCTGATTCTGCCAAGTTAAACTGTAGGTGAGAGGTAATTTCTCAAACTCATCTATGAATTTTCCTGGATCTTCAGAGAAATAGCCAAAGTTCTCTTTACACAGAGCCAAATCAGACATAGAAAAGGGAACATGTACTCTCACAGTGCTCTGGTTCAAACGTCTCTGATACCAGGGCTTCAGAAGGTCACTGGGTGTCTTACTCAACACTGCAGGAGCCGCACCGTTCTGGAGTTAAAGCATGGGAGTGACTCTGTGGAAGCTTTTAGCCTCAAGGGGGCGCACTGAGTTTGGTGTTTGCCAAGAGGAAAATAATAGCTAGAAGAACAGACACTTGGACATGTTTCAGCATCCCTGGGGTTTTTTGGAAATACTTGGGGAGGCAAACTAAAAAAAAAAAAAAAAAAAAGACGGACTTCCTGCAGTCAGGCATGCACACTAAATTGGATAGTAAAAGGACGTGTGACTGGTTAAGGGTCATATAAGGACATGTTTTTCCAGGTCACTCTGAATACTTCTTTGCCTCCACTGGATCTGTTTCTTCCTTGGGCTCTGATTTCGTAATTTGCTTTTGCTCATTTGTTTTCTTTTCCTTGGAGACCTCAATCTGCATCTTCAATGACTTACTGGACATTTTTATATGTACATTATCTCCAACTCAGTTTGTCTGAAATCTACCTCAACAAAAAATCCTTACAAGTCAATAAGGAAAAAAAAAAAAAGAAAAATGAACAAAAATATAAACAGGCAATTCACAAAAGAAAAAATAAAATAGTCAATAAATGTATGAAAACATGCCTAATCTCATTAAGAATTTTAAAAATAACAAGGAGATGGGAGGACTGCTTGAAACCAGGAGTTTGAGACCAGCCTGGACAATATAGTGAGACCCTGTCTCTAAAAAAACAACAAAAAAAGAAAAATTAGCTGGGCACGGCAGTGCACACCTCTACTCCTAACTACTCAGGAGGCTGAGGCAGGAGGACTGCTCGAGCCCAGAAGATAGTTAGCTATAATTGTGGCACTGTACTCCAGGTGACACAGTGAGACCCTGTCTCAAAAACAATAACCCTAAGTCTTTTTTTTTTTTTGTATATCATATTGATAAAGATTTCCAAAACCTAGGATTCCATTGTCATTATATATATATATATATGTAAAGCTCCTTTTAAAAAGTGATCCCGGCCAGGCGCGGTGGCTCACGCCTGTAATCCCAGCACTTTGGGAGCCCAGGGCAGGTGGATCATGAGGTCAAGAGATCAAGACCATCCTGGCCAACAAGGTGAAACTCTGTCTCTACTAAAAATACAAAAATTAGGAGGTCGTGGTGGCATGCCTCTGTAGTCCCAGCTGCTCGGGAGGCTGAGGCAGAAGAATTGTTTGAACTCGGGAGGCGGAAGCTGCAGTAAGCCGATGTTGCATCACTGCACTCCAGCCTGGCAACAGAGTGAGACTCCATCTCAAAAAATAAAAAATAAAAAGTGATCCCAATGCCTCCAAGCTTGTTACCAGCTTAAATCTGTTAAATCTTTAGGTGCTTCTAAAAGTACTAAGGCAGTTCAAATAACATTTATTGCTCAAATGTACAAAAGCCTCCATGGCCTCATAGTTGTTTTTTAAAAAACAATTGTATTGAGGTATAATGGACATACAATAAACTGCATATATTTAAAATGTACAATTAGATAATTTTTGCACCCATTAAATCATCACCACAATCAAGATCATGAACATATACGTATCCCAAAATGCTTCCTTGATCTTTTTTTTTTTTTTTTTTTTTTTGAGAGACAGAATCTCACTCTATTGCCTAGGCTGAAGTGCAGTGGCGCAATCTCAGCTCACTGCAACCTCTGCCTCCCGAGTCCAGGTAATTCTCATGCTTCAGACTCCCAAGTAGCTGGGATTACAGGCAAGCACCACCACGCCTGGCTAATTTTTATACATTTAGTAGAAATGGGTTTTCACCATGTTGGCTAGGCTGGTCTCTAACTCCTGGCCTCAAGTGATCCACCTGCCTCGGCCTCCTAAAAGTGCTGGGATTACAGGTGTGAACCACTGCACCCGGCTTCACACGTCTTTTTAATCCTATCTTATTCCACCTTTTCTTAAACTCTGTCCCAGGCAACCCGATTGCTTTCTGTCACTAAATATTAGTTTGCATCTTCTAGAACTTTCTATAAATGTGTATATTTATAGAATGATACAATGTGTACTCTTTTTGTCTATATTATTCTGCTCAGCATAATTATCTTGATATTTATGCATTTGTTGCATGTATCAATAGTTCATTCCTTCTTATTGCTGCAGAATATTCCATTATATGGATACAGTCCTTTTTTAAATCCCTTTGCCTACTAATGGATAGTAGGTTGTTTTCAGTTTTTGGCTATTATAAATACATCTGTTTAAACATTTATATGCAGGTATTTGTAAAGACATATGCTTTCATTCCTTTTGGGTCAATACCCAGGAGTGGAATAGCTAATTCACATAGGAGGCATATTGTATAACTTTAAGAAACTGCCAAACAGTTTTCCAAAGTAGTTGTACATTTTGTATTCCCACTTGGCAGTGTATGAGAGCTCCAGTGCTTCCATATTTTCATCAACACTTGATATGATCAAGTGTTTTAAGTTTAGACATTCTTTAAGGTGTAAAGTGGCATCTTACTGTGGTTTTAATTTGTACTCCCCAATAAATAAAAATGTTGGGCATCTTTTCATGTGCTTTTTTCCTATCTATGTATATTCTTTGGAGAATTATCTGCTCAAATCTTTTGCCCATATTTTCCCCAAATGATTTGTTTGTTTTTTCCTACTGAGTTGAGAGTTCATTGTATGTTCTAGATACAAGTCTTTTATCAGTATGTGATTTGCAAATATTTTCTCCCACACTGTAGTTTGTCCTTTCGTCCTCTTAACAACGCCTTTTGAAGAGCAGATATCCTTAATTTTCATAAATCCCAAATTATCAGCACTTAAGCTCAGTGGGGCATGTAAAGGTAAAGGGAGACTATATAGAGAAAATATATAACACAGTGATTGGCACATAGTAAGTGCTCACTAAATGTTAGTTTTTGTCTATTTTACTGAAGGAAAACGTGGCTTAAATACTCAAAACTAGTTATCAGCTTAAATCCCTCATTTTCTTACTCTATATGATTGTGAGCCTTGTGGGCAGGAATTGGGGATCAAGGCAATTTTCTGGGGCTCTTTCCATACGTGAACATTCATAGCCATGGGTAATTCTCTTTTGTTGACAATGATAAAATTCTATTTGCTAGACAAAAGCATATACAAATAATTTCAAAGCATTTTATTTTAAGAGAGATAATCTAATAGAAATACTGACAACTGGCCGGGCGCGGTGGCTCAAGCCTGTAATCCCAGCACTTTGGGAGGCCGAGACGGGCGGATCACGATTCGTGGTCAGGAGATCGAGACTATCCTGGCTAACACGGTGAAACCCCGTCTCTACTAAAAAAAAATACAAAAAAACTAGCCGGGCGAGGTGGCGGGTGCCTGTAGTCCCAGCTACTCGGGAGGCTGAGGCAGGAGAATGGCGTGAACCCGGGAGGCGGAGCTTGCAGTGAGCTGAGATCCGGCCACTGCACTCCAGCCTGGGCGACAGAGCGAGACTCTGTCTCAAAAAAAAAAAAGAAATACTGACAATTATTTAACATTAATCTAAATCATATTGAAATAAAAAGGCAGATGAAACTTGTGTTTTCTATTATCGGGTGTTATGACGAACGTAAATGAATTATTTCTAGGAGGGAAATCACTGAGTGTCAATTGTGTTTATCAAAAACATTCACTCCTATTCAAGTTATTCTTTTATGTCACATCAAACTCCTTTTATCTTTTATCACTGTCATTTTCTGACAGTTATATGTGATAAAGCTATGGTAGCTGGTGAAATAGATAAAACAAACAGGTAGTAAAATGGGCCAGTTGCTGTGGCTCACGCCTATAATACCAGCACTTTGGGAGACCGAGGCAGGTGGATCACGAGGTCAGGAGATCGAGACCATCCTGGCTAACACGGTGAAACCCCGTCTCTACTAAAAAAAAATACAAAAATTAGCCGGGCGAGGTGGCGGGTGCCTGTAGTCCCAGCTACTCGGGAGGCTGAGGCAGGAGAATGGCATGAACCCGGGAAGCGGAGCTTGCAGTGAGCCGAGATCCACCACTGCACTCCAGCCTGGGCGACAGAGCAAGACTTCGTCTCAAAAAAAAAAAAAAAAAAGAGGTAGTAAAACGGACAGAGTAGGAAGCATTATATATTACCCTCGAGTCCTGAAAAATAAAGAGAATGTTTATTCCCCAGTCACGCCAGGGCAAAAGGGAGTAATGACAATTTGTTTTCACTGAGAAACGAGGCATTGCTGAACAATATATGCCAATTTGGGTGCTAAATGGTATTAATAGTTTAGAGATGAGTTTTGAAAATCCTACCACTAACCCACTGCCCTACCAGGCAGGGTACCCAAGTATAAAAGCCACGCATAGATGTGAGAAACAAGAGTCAGAAGGGAGAAAATACCATTTTATGAACAGCTAGAGAAGCACTCACAGCCCCTCAAAGCAGAACTCTGGCAGAACCAGAATGGAGAATGGAACTCGGCAGAGAGCCTCCCTCCCTGGCCAGCACCCCCTAAATCAGAAATGGCCGTGTTAGAGGGGCAGAGCTCAGCCTGACTTACACATCAAATTGCAGGCTGGAAGAAGCTCAAATAAATAGACCTGCCCAACAGATACAGGCCCTCCCTGGGCATTTTTACAACTCCATAGAATTAGATAATGAGTGATGAGTGTGGGTGCTGTTCTTTAAATGCATAGTGACCCTACCCACTAGTAAAATGGCACCCAATGACTATACGGCTCTGACCAATTAGATTAGCAACTATTCCTTCCTTGGGGCAGAGCTATTTCGAGAGGTAAAAGGAGTGGATGTCTGGGAAAGAAGCAAAATGTTTTAGCTGGTTAAGTGAGAGTAGGCAGACATGCTCCTCTTTTCCCCCGTCCACGTTCCCCATCCCCTCCCCCATAAGGAGCACCTTTTGATATGAGCAGAAATATTGAAGCTGTGACACTTGGTGGAGAAAAGAGTAGTTAGTGTCCCAGTGGACCAAAAATTAGAACCTGAAGTTTAATCCTGCTTCAACCGCATGCAAAGTGACTTTGGAAAAATGGCTTAGCCTTTCTATGATTATATTCCCATCCTTAAAAAGAGAAATACATATAAAATATCATAAGAAATAATAAACATGCAAATATCCTATGAAGAGTAAAATAATATAAAAATATAAGGAAGATTGTTTCTAAAGGAGCAGATACATACTAGGTAGGAGAAAATGTTAATTTGTGACCTGAGAAAAAAGAAGAGACAAGAAATAAGCAACTACTGGACCATGCAGTTTGAGACTGATAAAACTGGGATATTCCCAAGTAGAAATTTTAAAAAAGGAAATAATTGAGAAATAATATAGATTCTGGACTATAAACAATGTCAGAATCATAAGCCTAAAGTGATGTAAGGATAGTGATGTTCATTTTTAGAGTGGTAACACTTTGAATGATATTCCTAGTTTCCATGTTTATTGCCCTTTTTTTTTTTTTTTTTTTTGCTAATCATTCATTTGTTTTGGTTTTTGTATATAAACTTAATATAAATAAACTTAATATTATATAATTAGATGATTAGATATGCAAAATGCATAATAAATAGCCATGTACCTAGCATCTTGCTTAAGAAAAACAAAACAAAAATAAAACACACATTACTGAAATTATTGAAGCTTCAAGTGAACTCATCCTAAAATTCACCCATCTCCCTTCCTCACATGGCTAACCATTATACTAATTCGGTGTTTATCATTCACATACTTTTTAAAAAATAATACTTTTACTACCTGTGCATCAATTTCTAAACAATACATTGGTTTACTATTTCTTACACTTCAACAGCGTTATAATGGCTTCATAATGTGTGTGCCTTTATGCATCTTACTTTCTTTCCTCTATATTATGTTACTGAATCTATGTTTATTCCTGTGGCTCTAACTCATTTTTTACTGCAATATAATTACAGTACAGTGTGCCTACTGTATTATGTTCCTATAAGTGGACATTCAGATTGTTTACAACCAAAAAATACTGCCATGAATATGCTATTCCCATATATCTCTCCTTGTAGGTATGCCCGGTCTAGGTGTGAAATTGTTTAGATAGGGAGTATGCATTGTCAACTTTACTAGATTTCATCAAATTATTCATCCAAAGTGACTGTACCAAATTATAACATTGCCAGTAATTGATAAATGCTAAATATCCTTAGCAATATTTGGTATTGTATCCCTATAGAATTTTGGTCAATCAGATGGATGAATGGATGCCAAAACCTATCTCATTTTGTTTTTTTATATTTATTTATTTATTTTGAGTTGAGTTCTCACTCTGTTGCCCAAGCTGGAGTGCAAGGGTGCGATCTTGACTCACTGCAACCTCTGCTCCCAGGTCCAAGTGATTCTTGTGCCTCAGCCTCCCGAGTAACTGGGATTACAGTCATCCGTCACCACACTCAGTAAATTTTTTTTTTTTTTGTATTTCTTGTAGAGACAGGGTTTTACCATGTTGACTGGGCTGCTCTCGAACTCCTGACCTCAAGTGATCTACCCACCTCAGCCTATCTCATTTTGCATTTAACATGCACTTCTCGGATTACTAGTGATGTTGAACACATTGTTATATGTTTCTTGGTCATTCCAGTTTCCTTTTGAGTACATTTTCTAATTATTTCTTTTGTCCTTTTTTAGAGATGTTTTTCTTATGGATTTGTAAGCAATTTTTATATATCCTAATTCATTCTCAGTCACCTGTGCTTCTGGGATCACAAGACTTTATCAGGACATGATGCATTATATTGTCAAGATGTGGTCCAATATGTCAGGATGCATAAAATATGAAACTTCATAGACAAACTCACTGTTGGTAGTACTGTTATAAAAACATAATAATTCTGATAAATTATATTTCATGCATTTCCCCTCAAAAATGAAAAAATAAGGTGCATTTATAATTTTTAAAAATATGCCAGGCACAGTGACTCACGCTTGTAATCCCAGCACTTTGGGAGGCCAAGGCAGGTGGATTACTTGAACTCAGGAGTTTGAGAGCAGCTTGGGCAACATGACAAAACTCTGTATCTACAAGAAATACAAAAATTAGCTGGGCGTGGTGGCACACACCTGTAATCCCAGCTACTTAGGAAGCTAATGCAGGAGGATCAATTGAGCCTAGGAGGCGAAGGTTGCAGTGAGCTCAGATCACATTACTGCACTCTAGCCTGGGTGACAGTGAGATCCCATCTCAAAAAGATAAATCAAAACAGCTATAGTAAATATAATTTGTATATCATAAAGTTTACCACTTTACAATACACAATTCAGTGGTTTTTAGTGTACTCACAAAGTTGTGCATTTATCACCACCATCTAATTCCAGAACATTTTATCACTCCAAAAAAAAGGCATACATCTAAGCAGCCAATTCTCATTGCCTCCTTACCACCCCCAAATCCCTGGCAAACAATATTCTACTTTCCGTCTCTTTGGATTTGTCTATTCTGGGGATTTCATAAGAATGAAAACATGTAAGTTGTGGTCTTTTATGTCTGACTTCTTACACTTAGTATAATGTTTTAAATATTAAATTTATAACATGTATCAGAATCTCATTTCTTTTTATGATTTAGTAATGACTAATGTTCCATTTTAATGGAACATTACCATTATACGGAATACACCACATTTTGTTTATCCAGTCATTAATTGATAACCATTTGAGTTGTTTTCACTTTCTGGCTATTATGAGTAACAGTGTTACAAACATCTGTGCCCACGTTTTTGTGTGGACATGTTTTCAATTGTCCTGTATATATATCTAAGTGTGGAATTGCTGGGTCATATGATAATTCCTAAAAACAAAACAAACATTTTGAGGAACTGCTGAACTGCTTTCCAAAGTGGCTGCATCATTTTACGATCCCATGAGTAATGTATGGGCATTCCAAATTCTCCACATCCCGCCAACACTTGTTATTATACATTTTTAAAATTACAGTCACCCTAGTGGGTGTGAAGCAGTATCTTGTAGTTCTGATTTTTTTTTTTTTACTTAGTCTTAGATGACTAATAGATTTGAGCATCTTTCATGTGCTTATTGGCCATTTGTCTTCTGGGGAGAAATGTCTGCTAAGATCCTTTACCAATTTTTAAATTAGGGCTATTGGTGTTTTACATATTCTGGATACAAGTTCCTTTTCCGATGTATGATTTTCAAATATTTCCTGTGATTCTATGGGCTGTCTTTTCAGTTTCTTGATGGTATCCCTTGAAGAACAAAAGTTTTTCATTTTTATGAAGTCCAAATTATCTATTTTTTTCTTTTGTTGTTTGTGCTTTTGGTGTCTAGGAAGCCACTGCCCAATCCAAAGTCATAAAGATTTAAGCATAATTTTTCTTCTAAGAGTTTTACAGTTTTTCTCTAAATATAAGAGTCTTATATTTAGTTCCCATTTGAGTTAATTTTTATATATGATGTGAGATAGGGATCTCAATTCATTCTTGTGCATGTGGCTAATCCAGTTATATTAACATAATTTGTTGAAAAACAAACTATTCCTTCTCTCATTAAATGGTCTTGACACTCTTCCTGAAAATCAATTGACCATAACTACAAGAATTTATTTCTGGCCTTTCAATTCTATTTCATTGATCTATATTTGCATTCTTATGTTAGTACTACATATTAACTTTGTAGTAAGTTTTAAAACATGGAAGTTTAAAATTTTTCAACTTCGCCTTTTTCTTTCAAAATGTTTTGACTATTCTGAGTTCCTGGCATTTCTTTGAGACTGAGTCTTGCTCTGTCACTCAGGCTGGAGTGCAGTGGTGCAATCTCAGTTCACTGCAACCTCCACCTCCCAGGTTCATGCGATTCTCCTCCCTCAGCCTCCCTAGTAGCTGGAACTACAGGCGCATGCCACCACTCCTGGCTAATTTTTGTATTTTTAGTAGAGACAGTGTTTCACCATGTTGACAGGCTGGTCTCGAACTCCTGACCTCAAGTGATCCACTAGCCTCGGCCTCCCAGAATACTGGTATTACAGGTGTGAGCCACCATGCCTGGCCTCTTGGTGTTTTCATATGAATTTTAGAATTATCTTGTTGATTTCTATAAAAAAAAAATAGGAGTTGGGATTTTGATAATAATTACATTGAATCTGTAGATCAACTTGGACAGTACTATTATTTTAACAATGTTAAGTTTTTCATTCCATGATCATGGGATATTTTTCATTTATTTAGGTCTTCTTTAATTTTTTTCTATGATGTTTTATATTTTCCCGTGTGTAAGCCTTGCACTACCTTTGTTAAATTTATTATTTTATTCTTGTTTATGCTATGATAAATAGAATCTTTTCTTAATTCCATTTTCATATTTATTATTTTTTAAGTTAGTATATAGAAAACTGATTTTTGTATCTTGATCTTGTATCCTGAAACATTGCTGAATTTGTATTAGCTCTAATGCTGTGTGTGTGTGTGTGTGTGTACGTGTGTGTGTTCCTTAGTATTTTTTATATATAAGTTAATGTCAACTGTGAATAAAGATAGTTTTCCTTTCTGCTTCCCAAGCTTAATGTCTTTTAACTCTTTTTTTTACATAATTTCCCTGGTTAGAACCTACAGTACAATGTTGAATAGAAGCGGAGAGATGAAACATCTTTGTCTTGTTCCTAATACTAGAGGGAAAACTTTCAGTCTTTCAACATTAAGTATGATGTTAGCTGTGGGTTCTTCATAGATGCCCTTTAATGGGTTGAGGAAGTTCCCTTCTATTCATAATTTACTGAAAGTTCTTGTCATGAAAGGGTGCCAGATTTTTTCAATTGCCTTTTCCACATCTATAATCATGTTATTTTTGTTTTTTATGCTATTAATATAACATATATTATATTGATTGATTTTTCATATGTTAAACCAACCTTGCATTCCTGGGATAAATTCCTCTTGGTCATGATGTATAATCCTTTTTATATAAAAAATCACTTAAAACAATAATTATTTTACTCTGCCAAGGGGTTCTATGTGTGTGTTGGGTTGCAGCTTTAATGCTCCAGCAGGCAGCTTATAATTCTACCTTACCTGTCACTTGTTGCTTGCATAGAGCCACAAAAGTCAACCAGAGGTAAGAGTTTCAGGCCTTCTGAGGTTTCTCCTGGCCTTCTAGATTCCCAAGTATATGCCATAGTTTTCAAAGTCAACTATGGACATCTCATTACCTAATGTGGTGATTAATTTAAGGTGTCAATTTGACTAGGTTAAAGGATACCCAGGTAACTGGTAAAACATTATTTCTAAGAATACTGTGAGGCTGTTTCCAGAAGAGATAAGCATTTGAATCAGTAGATTGAGTAAAGAAGACCCACAGTCACTAATGTAGGCAGGTGTCATTCAAACCATTGATGATAGATAGAACAAAGAAGCAGAAAAAGTTTGAATTTGCTCTCTCTTCTGGAGCTGAGACATCCATCTTTTCCTCTCCTCAGACATCAGAACTCCAGATTCTCAGCTGGGCGTGGTGGCTCACACCTATAATCTTAGCACTTTGGGAGGGACCTTAGGAACCTTACCTGAGGTCAGGAGTTCAAGACCAGCCCAGCCAACATCGTGAAACCCTGTCTCTTCTAAAAATACAAAACTTAGCTAGGCGTGGTGGCACATGCCTGTAGTCCCAGCTACTCAGGGGGCTGAGGCAGGAGAATCACTTGAACCAGGGAGGTGGAGGTTGCAGTGAGCCAAGATCAAGCCACTGAACTCCAACCTGGGTGACACAGTGAGACTCCGTCTCAAAAAAATAAAAATTAAAAAAAAAAAAAACCATGAACTCCAGATTCTCAGGCAACTGGACTCAGACTTACATAGTCCCTCCAGTTTTTCAGGCCTTCAGCCTAGGACTGAGAGTTAAACCACCTGCTCCCCTGGTTCTTAGGCCTTTGTACTCAGACTAATTGCAACAACAGCTTCCCTGGTTTTGTAGCTTGCAGACAACCTATCTTGGGACATCTTAGCCTCCATAATTGTATGAGCCAATTTCCATAACAAATATGTGTGCATTTATGTATGTATGTATGCATGCATGCATTTATGTATGTATATGTAATACCAGCAGCAGACCATCTGGAGTGGCCACACTGTGAAGACACAGGCTGCAGTCAGGGAGGTGCAGCTGGGGCTGTGCACTCCCCAGAGCTAGCAGGGGCCAGGAATAGGTGGGAGCTCCTTGCCCTACCAAGTTGGTAGGCTAGGAGCCCTCTCTCTGGGGCTCAGCTGTAGCCACCCAGCCACAGCTCCAGACCTGGGCATCCCTGTGCTCTCAGGAACTGGGAAGCTCCCCTGCTCCCACAGGCTTGGAAGTGCCTGCTCCTGCTCCCTGGCCTCTCCCTGCTTCCAGCACCTGCTCTAGGGCAGAGCAAAGTTGTGGTTGAGCCTGGGCATTGTCACAACCTGGCCAGCTGTACATGTGTTCAGGATGGTGCTGACACAGAGCCCCCAGCCGCTTCAGCCCCCTCTAGACTTTGGGCACCAAAGAGCATGGGAGGCAGGTGGGAGGGGCAGTGACTGATGGCAGCTTGGCATGGGCCTGCAGACACCCCTCAGTGTGGACAGCCAAGGTGCCATGTATGACATGTTGATGAGGGCAGCAGGCAGACAGGTTCCTGGATGGGAAGGGGTGGGTCCCCAGTAAAGCCCCTCCTTCGAGCCAAGAATGGCCTGAAGCCTGGGGGCCAGGCTGCCAGTTCGGGTAGAGTCTGTGGCCCAGAGTGAGAACTTATGGTGGTTTTCCTGGGCCCACCCATGGCTGCCCATGGACCAACAAGCACACACTTCCTCCTTTCTGAAGCCCATAAAAACCCTAGACTCAGCCAGACTCACACAGATGTCAAGACTACCAGCTGTGGGAAAGAGCTGTCCACTTTGGGTCTCCTTGACTCATCAGGATGAACTGCCTGCAGAAAAGAGCTACCCACTGTGGGTCTCCTCTCCACTGAGAGTTGGACATTCATCAGGATGACCTACCTGCAGAAAGAAGCTACCCACTTCAGGTCTCCTGAGAGTTATTCTGTCGCTTAGTGAAACTCTTCACCTTGCTTGCCCTCTCCACCTTGCTTGCTTGCATACCTCATTCTTCCTGGATGCAGGATAAAAACTCGAGTCTCACCAAATGGCAGGACTGAAAGAACTATAACACAAACAGGGATGAAACACACACACACACACACACACACACACACACACACACACACCCACCCCACTTGCCATGTTACAGACGACAAGAAGGAGAGAAGAACTGTGGCCCTTTAGGAAGCCCAGCCTAGAGGCTTCTCAAGCCAAGACTGTGACACCCTCTTTAGGGCTCTATGGATCCTGGCATCTCCAAGCCTCCGGGTGCTATGTGTTCTCCTCATCCAGATGTGGGTATCTGGAACAGAATCTGCACACAGTGCATCTGGACCAGCCACAGCCTCGTATGGAGCCAGTACCTGTGCTGGTGCCTGGAGCTGCCCGCCTTGCCACAGTAGCCGGCATGCCAGGCCGTGCACAGTGGCTGGACCCCAAGCTCACTGTCCCACACACTCCTCACCACTATGAACCTGGTTCACTGTTGGCAGGTGTGGGATCTGGGCCAGTAGCCCGAGCTGAGCACAGCTTGCCAGGCCAAGTGGGCAGAATGAGTCCAGCAGGTGTAAGCAAAACTCAGGCAGAAGGTGCCACCAGCCACAGAGGTTTCTGGCTGGTGAAGCAACATCCTAACGATCCTGTGACATATGTATGTATACATGTGTGTGTGTATACATGTATGTATGTATCATCTATCTATCTATCTATCTTTCCATCCATCCATTCATCTTATTCGGTTTTTTTCCTCTGGAGAATCCTGCCTAATATACTTAGTTTTTCCTTTTAAATGGCAATACTGCCTTAGGCAGCTGCAATATTAAACAATTGCTACTTATTGTCTTTGTCAAATTCCCTGCTGGCAGAGCTGTTTGCACAAAGTGAGCTCTGAGTCATGTCAAATAAATACAAGCCCTGAGAATGGAGCTTTTCAGTAAGGTGCCAGACAGGCTGAATACTAAAAAATACCCTAGGGATGAGGCTTTCCAGGACCTCTTAACCTGTTCTGCCTTCTCCAATGACAGTGGGCTGGTGGGTTTCACAGCTACCATAGTTGTGAAGCTGTTGGTCTTTAAAGCTACTGTAAAGCTGGGGAGAGTGAGAAGGGATTAGGAAGAGTTAAAACACTACAAGTCTCATTGTTCTTACTGAGATTCAGCCATCTGTATTAAATAAATACTTCTTGGATTTTTATAAGCTTTTAGTTAGTTTCCAGCATTCTGAAAAAGTTAATTTTGACAATTTCCCAGTGTTCTTATTGCTTTTATGGAGGAGTAGATTTTCAGAGGCCCTTACTTTACCATTCTGGAAGTTGAGGTCACACTTCCCATTCATACGTTATATTGTAAAATATACACACGACTAGCTGGGCATGGTAGCTCACACTTGTAATCTCAGCACTTCGGGAGGCCAAGGTGGGCAGATCACCAGAAGTCAGGAGTTGGAGACCAGCTTGTCCAACATAGTGAAACCTCATGTCTACTAAAAATACAAAAAAAAAAAAAAAATTAACTGGGCATGGTGTCAGGCATCTGTAACCCCAGCTACCTGGGAGGCTGAGGCAGAATCGCTTGAACCCAGGAGGTAGAGGTTGCAGTGAGCCAAGACTGCACAACTCTACTCCATGCTGGTCAACAGAGTGAGACTCTGTCTCAAAAAAAACAAAAAACAAAAAAACACACACAAAAAAAGCATGACATATATATTCCTTCCACTTCTGACTGGAAGTGAGTACCAAACCTTCTGCTTACAATTTTACATATTTGATGATTGAAGAATTTTCCATAGACCAGCTTGTGGCTTAGCTGATGAAACCTGTTTAAAATTTGCTTCTCCTCCACTACTTAAATACTTTCAGTGCTGGTTACTGTAAGAAATATTAGGAGAAGATCTCAAGCCCTGCATCTTTGCATCACAAGATAGGGCTGGCACAGTGGGACTAGGGACTATTCCTGGATGCCATTCTTACATTAGAAGGGCTGGAAATAGCTTAACTATATGGAAGTAACTGTGATCTACAAATATATATCCTGCTAGATGCCAAAAAATATATCCCCAGCTCAATTTGTGATGCATTCCCAAATATATATATGGCCATTTCAACATCACCAGACAGTAAAAAAAAAAAAAAAGAAAGAAAGAAAATGTGATAGAGGGAAAATCAGGGTGAAATGAGACAATAGACTTAAGCTATTGTGGTTAAAATATCTTACTTTTATAAATTTTACCAAGCCAAATTCCTATGTGAACACATTACTAGGCCCACAGCTTTGAAATCAGCCTGTTCAAGTTCAGAGACCCTGAATTTTAAGCTTAGATAACCCCCATCACCCTGCCCACTACCTGGTCCTTTGTCTGATTTCTCTCTGGGTTTCTGCTTTTTTTTTTTTTTTTCATTCTGCAGTCTCTGCAGACTGCTGCCTTTCTCTGCTTATCTACATACACCGTCCAGATTGGCTGGCTGAGCCCCTTGTACGTACTTCCAGTAGAACTGCTACACACCAGCTCATCAACATCCATCTGTCCAGTGTCCAAAGAGAACATGATGCTCTTTACTTCAGCTTATTAATTGGATGTCTGGTTTAGGTGCTCAACCTTAATCCAATAAACTGAGACCAGGTAGAGGTAAAGTCCCACAGAATAGGTACAGCCTTAGGAATCCCTCCTGTGCGTGAATAGAGGTGTAAGTAATTCACAGAAAATGGGAATTGGCTAAGTTGACACTTCAAAAAGTACTGGACTATAGAAAAGTTGAATAGGTTTAAGTAATAGGTACAGAAAACCTTCTCTAAACACTTAATATGCAAATATATTTTGGGATTTTTCACTAAGGGTATATTTTACATGTCTCCCAAAATTGTTGCAAAGGTTCTCTACCAATCACATGATTGTGATTGCAAACAGATTTATTATGCACAGATAGATGAACAGCAGGAATAAATAGAAGCCTAGGATCCACAGCAAGCCAGTCCTCTAAGGCTCAAGAAAGCTGCTGAGTGTGGAAAGGGCCTTATCTGTGTGTGCTCCACATCCCACTGCAGCTGAGGGACACTGAAGCACTGTGCTCTGGGTTTTATACCCTAGGTGGCACTAGGATCACCGAGAACAAGCGCTGCAGTACACCCTGTTCTGCAAGGAACAAGGACACAACATGGATTATTCTGGACATTACCTCTCTATCTCAGAAAGTTGCATTCTAAGGTTATTCTGAGAACTACACGTTGCAGGAAGAGCTGGATTGGCCAAGATCACCCAAGGACCTATCCTCCTGTGGGTGCATTCCCAGAGAACCAATTCAGGTTAGGGGAAGCATAAGACTAGTGGTATTCCAAGAAACACATTTTGGGAAATGCTAAATAGTAACAAAGTTAATACAGGACAGGTACACCTCATTTTATTTGCAGTTTGCTTTATTGTGCTTCACAGATACTACATGTTCTTTTTTTTTTTTTGGTTTTTTGCAAATTAATGGTTTGTGGCAACCCTGCATGGAGCAAGTCTATTGGTACCATTTTTCCAACACCATGTGCTCACTTTGTTGTGTCTCTGAGTCACATTTTGGTAATTCTTGCAATATTTCAAACATTATTATCATTATCATTATATCTGTTATGGTGACCTGTGACCAGTGATGTTTGATGTTACTATTATAATTGTTTTGGAGCACCATGAACTGAGCCCATAAAACAGCAAACTTAATCAATAAATGTTGCATGTGTTCTCACTGCTCCAATGACCAACTGTTCCCCATTTGTCTTTATCTCCCCAGGCCTCTCTATTCCTCCAGACACAATATTGAAATTAAGCCAACTAATAACCTTACAATGGCCTCTAAGTGTTC
This sequence comes from Mandrillus leucophaeus, assembly GCF_000951045.1. Lineage (NCBI taxonomy): Eukaryota > Metazoa > Chordata > Mammalia > Primates > Cercopithecidae > Mandrillus > Mandrillus leucophaeus. Next base: position 6,026,090 of record NW_012101366.1, read on the forward strand.
AAGTGAAAGGAAGAGACGCACATCTCTAACTTTAAATAAATAGCTAGAAATGACTATGCTTAGTGAGGAAGGCATGTTGAAAGCCAAGACTGGGAAGCTAGGCTGCTTGGCACCAAACAGCCACGTTATGAATGAAAAGCAAACACACTTGGAGGAAATTTAAAGTGCTACTCCAGTGAACACACAAATGATAATAAAGCAAACCAGCCTTAATGCTGATATGAAGAGTTTTAGTGGTCTAAATAAATCAAATCAGCTACCACATTCCCTTAAGCCAAAACCGAATCCAGAGCAAGATCCTAACACTATTCAGTTCTATGAAAGCTGAAAGAAGTAAGGAAGCTGCCCAAGAAAAGCTAGAAGATAGCAGAGATTAGTTCATGTGGTTTAAGGAAAGAAACTATCTCCAAAACATAAAAGTGTAAGGTAAGGCAACAAGTGCTGATGTGGAAACTGTAGCAAGTTATCCAGAAGATTCAGCTAAGATCTTGATGAGGGTGGCTACATCAAACAGATTTTCAATGTAGATGAAACAACTTCTACTGGAAGAAGATGCCATCTAAGACTTTCATAGCTAGAGAGGAGAAGTCCATGCCTGTTTTCAAACTTTCAAGGACAGGCTGACTCTTCTTGTTAGCAGTTAATTCAGTTAGTGACTTGAAGTGAAGCCAGTGCCCATTTACCATTCCAAAAATCCTAGGGTCCTGACAAATTATGCTAAATCTGCTCTGCCTGTGCTCTATAAATTGAACAAGAATGCCTAGCTGGCAGCACATCTGTTTACAACATGGTTTACTGAATATTTTAAGTCCACTGTTGAGACCTACTGCTCAAAAAAAAAAGTGTCCTTTCAAAATATTACTGGTCATTGACAATGCACATGGTCACCCAAGAGCTATAATGGTGCTGTACAAGGAGATTAATGTTGTTTTCATGACTGCTAACACAACATCTATTCTACAGCCCATGGATCAAGGAGTTATTTTGATTTTTAGGTATTATTATTTAAAATATGCATTTAATAAGGCTAGAGCTACCACAGACAGTGATTCTTCTGATGTGGGCAAAGCACACTGAAAACCTTCTGGAAAAGATTCACCATTCTAGATGCCATTAAGAACATTTGTGATTGGGAGGAGGTAAAAATATCAACATTCACAGAAATTTGGAAGAAGTTGATTCCAACCCTCATGGATGACTTTGAGAGGTTTGAGATTTCTGTGGAGAAAGTACCTGCAGATGTGGTGGAAATAGAAAAACAACTAGAATTAGAAGAGGAATTTGATGTGACTGAATTGCTGCAATCTCATGATAAAACTTGAATGGGTGAAGAGTTGCTTCTTATGACTGAGCAAAGAAAGTGGTTGTTTGAAAAGGAATCTACTGATGGTGAAGACTCTGTAAATATTGTTGAAATGACAACAAAGGATGTAGAACAGTGCATAAACTTAGTTGATCAAGCAGAGACAGGGTTTGAGAGAACTGACTCCAATTTTGAAAGAAGTTCTACTGTGGGTAAAATGCTATCAAACAGCATTGCATGATATGGAGAAATCCTTTGTGAAAGGGAGTCAATCAATGCAGCAAACTTCATTGTTGTCTTATTTTAAGAAATTGCCATAGCCACTCCCAACATTCAGAAACTACCATTCTGATCAGTCAGCAACCTGACCCTAATCAGTCAGCACCTATCAACATTGAGGCAAGACCTTCCACAAGCAAAATGACTGTGAATCTAGTGGGCATGGTGGTATGGGCCTGTAGTCCCAGCTCCTTAGGAGGCTGAAGCAGGAGGACTGCTTGACCTCAGGAGTTTGAGGCTATAGGATACTATGATCACATCTGTGAATAACCACTGTACTCAATCCTGGAGAACACAGCAAGACTCCATCTCTTATAAAAGTAAAAATAAAAATAAATTTAAAACTTCCAACTTGAAAAGGCTTAGATGATCATTAGCAATTTTTAGCAACAAAGTACTTTTTAATTGAGGTATGTGCATTGCTTTTGCAGATACAGTATTATTGCACACTTAACAGACTACAGTATAGTGTAAACATAACTTGCATATGTTTTGGGAAACCAAAAAATTTGTGTGACTCACTTTACTGCGATATTTACTTTATGTGGTGGTCTGGAACAGAACCTGAAATATCTCCGAGGTATGTGTGTATTATTAACTCAGTAAAGTAATTTTAAGGGTCTTGTGCTGGCACCCCTCTAAGCATTTTTATAATCTTTATGGCAGTTCCATGTGGTAGGTTCTATTTTCACAGATAAGGAGACTGAGGCATAACAGAAGTTAAGCAATTTGTCCAAAGTTGCACAACTAGAAAGTTGAGATGCTTGACTTTGCATTCAGGCAAAGTCTCATGCTTAACCCCTGTACTGTATAATCTCTGTGGTCTCTTTGAGTTCTGAATCCTATGGCTCTTCCATGAACTTTGATGTTTTATATTCAGCAATATGTAAAAAGACTGTTCTAACACCAAGCACTAAGGATGCTGTTCCTTGTTTCTTTTTTGCTTTATTGCAGAACAGCATTCTTTTTCATCACCTACATTTCTGCCTTTGAATCACGGATCCTTCATCTCTCAAGGCCTTCGAGTTAGAAGACAGATTTCTACTTCTTTTCGATTAAAAAAAAGAAAAAAAAAAGTTATTCTGTTTTTCTTCAGTGTCCTGGGTCATTTAATAAAGTGAATGAAAAATTTTCTCATTTCTAATTTTATTAACAATAAATTATTCCTATTGCCAGAGTTCACCTTAAATCCCCAAATCAACTAGTTAAAATAGAGGCACATCTGAGAACCTCTAGATTAAAAGAAGAAAGATAAAGTGTACAGAGACATAAATATCTTACTATTTTGTAAAAATTGAGGCATATATAGTTTGCTCTTTCATCTGGATTATGTTATGTTGTTTGTCCCCAACAAGAAAAGTATACTGTGGGCCAAGACTGGCGGCTCATTCCTGTAACCCCAGCACTTTGGGAGGCCTAGGTGGCAGGATTGCGTAACGCCAGGCGTTCAAGACAAGCCTGGGCAACATAGTGTGACCTCTTCTCCACCACCACCACCACCACCAACAACAACAAAATTTTTAAATTAAAAATTAGCCCAGAGTTGTGTTGCATGCCTGTAATCCCAGCTACTTGGGAGGCTGAGATGGGAGGATTGCTTGAGCCCAGGAGTTCTGAGGCTTCAAGCCACTGCATTGCACCCCCAGCCTGGGTGACAGGGCAGAGACCCTGTCTCAAAAAAAAAAAAAAAAAAAAAATGCCTCAATAGTGTAAATTATTTTACATAAAATAGGTCTCTATACAGTCCTATATAGACTGAGGAGGAAAACCAATGAAATATAAAGTTTTCATAATATTAATGTACAATTTCAAATAATCCTGTATATTACTATATACTAGAAAGAATATGGTTACAAAAAGCATTTCCATGAGGGCTGTGATTGAGTTCCGTGTAACCGTAAAAACACTTAGAGAAGCCTAACTGAAGATTTCTAGAACTGACTGACAACTGATTTCAGTTGTGAACACATAGTAAGCCAGCCTAGTTAGGCAGACACTCACTGCACGCCAAGGAGACAGCAACGTGACTGTGTGCTGTTGCTTTATGAATCTCATGAAAATAAATCTTGTACTCGGTGTAACAAGACTTTAACGTGCAGTAACATCCTTTCATCATTTAATATCTACTGAGCGCCTACCATACACCAGGCTCAGATACTGCACTGAACACCGACCCTGTTCCTATGAAGCCTTACACTGATGGGAGACACCTTTGCATGTTCCACCGCCCTATTATCAAAAAACAAAAAGATAATCACGTAACCGAAACCTGGAAATCTGCCTTGGGCACACAGAAGGGCAGGCGCGACCTCGGACCAGCTCCGAGGCAAAATTCACTCAGCGCGGGACAGCGACAATGCACCCGGCCGCACCTATGCCTGCAGTCGCATTGCTCGGAGCGGCGCGCCACTGTGACGTTCGAGGCCCCGCCCCTGACTCCCCTCAAAGGGCCCCCGCCTCCTTGCGCGAAGTGCGCAGGCTCCTCGGCCGGACTCGGGTTCTGCCCGGGGACGCAGCCCAGCTGGCAGCGTTGCTCCCTGAGCGCTCCTGAGGGGGCCGCCCGGCCTTGTCTTTCGGCAGTGGCCGAGCCACTGCCGCCTGTCACGCGTTCCAGAGCTGGGTGCTGCAGCCGCAGTTCCGATCGCCGTGTTTGGTCAATAGAATCCCCAGTGTGCCCAGAGAGTGCGACCCCTCGCCCGGCCCGGCGAGTCCCGGGCGTGAACCGAGCTGAGGGAGGATGGCAGCCTCCGGGGTGGAGAAGAGCAGCAAGAAGAAGACAGAGAAGAAACTTGCTGCTCGGGAAGAAGCTAAATTGTTGGCGGGTTTCATGGGCGTCATGAATAACATGCGGAAACAGGTACCGCCTCTGTGGGAGTGACGGACGACGGTGGGAGGTGGTCCGGGGCTCGGGTCCCTGGCTCCCGGCGTCGAACCCCGCGCCCTGTGGATCGCGCCCCTCTTCCTCGGTCCTCGCCCCTTCTTCCATTTTCGCAGGCGAGTCCGCAGTTGGTAGAGGGGCGCGTAAAACAATTCTCGAGCAAAAGTGCTTCTCGCCTGCGGAGGATGTAGCTCCCAAGTCAGACTCCTGGGGGACTCCTCGGGCTGGCTTTCGCCGTCGGGTATCGGTTGTGTAACAGCTCTGCCCTAGTTATCTCTTTGTGAGGCGAGGATTCTTCCACCGGCGAGCCGTTTTAAAGTGTCGTGAGATCTTGTGTGAAGAAACCCATTGGCATAGCCCAAACCGAAGCCCCCAAAGGGAGGAGAGTTGCTGGCCTGAAATCAGCTGCTCTTAAATAAGGATCCCCGCCCCCTCCAGTGTTTCCCGGTGGAGCTAGTTGAAAACGAGTCCTCCTGTACGTGTTAATTTAGAGCAGAAGCAGCCATCGATAAATACCATGCCATCTTCTAAGGGCACTGTGCGCCCCTGTTATTAAGAGGAGCTCTTTGTTCTGTCTTTGGTGTGTGGTGCATTCATGAAAGTCTGCAGCACATCGGCGAAAGGTGGGTTATGAAAAGAACGGATTTTAACGCTGGCGAAGGTGAACCAAAGAGGCTTTATTATTATTTTTTTAATTCCATAACATCTATACCGATAAGCATAGAAAGTCACTTTTTCCTTTCTGTAAGCTTTATTTATAGATAATACACATCTAAGGAGGTTTGTGGGAATGTTTGGGTTTTGTTGACTGGGATCCTATTTCAAGAGGACAAAGCAGGATGTGAATTGCGTGTAACTGCAAAACCTAGTTTGCTTTGTCTAGTGGTTCTGGGAATATGGGCAACAGTAGAGGAATTTAAGATTTTTATGAAGATATTAACTTCTGGTTTCTATAAGCAAACCCTGACTGCAGGGATCTTGTCTTTGTTCACCAGCTCCTGCTACAGTGCACCAGTGCAGTCTACGGGAATGCTTTCAAATCTTTCCTGGCCTTTGTGCTGAAGTACTGTGAATGTCTGAATTCGTTAATTCGTGCGACTTACTTCCATGTATCTATTTTCAAATTCATGTTCCTTTCATGTAAACCTTGTTGTATCTACAATACCACAGACTTCAAATTGCTGGTGCATTTAGCTATTGCCTGCCTGTAATGGTAGTTGAACATAGTTTACCAGTGCTTAAACTTGTTGAAGACTCATTAGGTTCCCTCCCACTCCCTCAAATATGTTTTCATTCGTGGATCATAGCATCGTAAAGCATTGCCTCAATCCCTAAATAGATAGGGTGCAACTGGGTTGCAGTAGCAAATATTTACTTGAGGAGGAGAGGATTATCTGAGACTGTCCATTTAGCTCTTTGGATTTAAAAATTGACTCACATTTCCTAGCTTTGGAGTATATTAACATCACTTATTTACTGTTACAATAGAAATACAGTTACTGAAAAATCAGGGTTCTGTTACTGAGTAGGAAGGAAAAAATGGTTACTTGGTGAACAACCAGGGATCCCCTCCACAATGATTAACTGACCTTAATCTGCCAGGTTCTCCTTTTGTCAGTGATTTGGCATGTGATTCAAACCACGATAGCACTTTTATCAACTTCATGGAATCATGCATCTTTTGCAAGATGTGCAGTTTCACTTTGCAATTGATTTACATTATGGTTATATTGTATTGTCCTGTTTAACATCATAACACAGGAAATAATTCACCAAGAATGACTGACAAGGGCAGTTGATGGGAATTGGCAGAAACAGTAGCTGGCCTGAGCCAGAGGAGGAATGTTTGAGCCAGGACCAACTTTATAAGTGCTCTTGTTCTTCAGTAAATATTTTTGTGTTATGACTACTTTTGCATCCCTGTACAATCTCATTGCTTTAAGGATCAGGATAATGAGTGCTTAGATGACGAGGACCCCTCTGTAAACATCCAGAAACATTCCTTCAAAAATTTCAGAACATTGTGAGATTAGCATACCTCAGTTCCAGTCCCTGCTGTCTCATTATTTCATTTTGTTATTTTAGATAACATGATTTAGGTCATTCCATCTCTCTATAGCATAGTGGCCAATTCTATACATCGAGGCAAAAGGGGCTTCTGCAGAGCTAGCAGCCTCGGCTTCTTCTAAGGCCTTTGCCTACATTGTTTTTGTCATTTCTAGCCTTTTGTTTCTAAGTAAACTCTCCAGTGAAGTATGGGATACATAAAAGAGGGCACAAATCATAAATGTACAACTCAATTATTACAAAGTGCACATCCCACCAACAAGACTAGAACATGACCAGTACTCCAGAGGTACCCCTTATGCCCTTTTCAGTCACTAACCCCACAGTAGTAACAACTATTCTAACTTCTGTAACCATAGAAGTTAGAGCAGAAGCAGCCATTGATAAATGCCATGCCACCTTCTAAGGGCACTGTGCGCCCCTGTTATTAAGAGGAGCTCTTTGTTCTGTCTTTGGTGTGTGGTGCATTCATGAAAGTCTGCAGCACATTGGCAAAAGGTGGGGTTTTCCTGTTTTTGAACTTATATAAATGTAATCATATGGCATAAACTCTTGTGTTTTGATTTCTTAAAGCCAACATTGTTTGTGAGATTATTCTGTGCTTTGTGTAGCACTACTTCATCCTTGTGGTATATAGTATCCCATTGAATGAATATAGCACAATTTATATGGACATTTGGGTTATTTCTAGTTTGGGACTATTAAGACTAGTACTACTTTGAACATTTTTGTACACTTTGTACATACCTTTTGGTATGCATATGTATATATTAATATTTGTGTTGGGAAATACCAAACAAGAATTTTTGAGTCATAAGCTATATCACCTTCAGCTTTAAAAGATATTGTCACGTACTTTTCCAGTGATTGTACCATGTTATGCTTCTGCCAGTTGTGTGTGAGAGAGGCTTTTGCTCCGCATCCTTGCCATCACTTGATGTTGTCAGTCTTATCACTTTAGCAGTTCTAACTGGGTGGCATCTTATTTAATTGGATTGAGTACTTTTTCATGTATTTCTTTAACTTTTTGCTTAGATTAATGTTATTACCTGATATGTAAAATAGAAGCTTTACAAGGCAGGTCTGGGTCACAATCACTATTGCACATGCACATTGCTGTTGCCATACTCTTCTTTTGTGTTAATGAAGTCCAGGAGTCTCTTAACATTGGAGGAAGATGTTTTAAGACCTTCCTGAGTACCAACATAGTTTGTAGTTTCTCCACATTAAATGAATTAAAGCATAATTGGAACTTGAAAGCTTATGTTAAAGTCCTTATTGAGAGTTATGTGAGAGAACTACAAAGCTGATTTGACAATTAGGTATTGGGCAGTTAACTGGGCTCACCTGCTGGCTAAAATGACTTTGCTTCTGTATTCTTATCTGTCTGACTGTAAATTACTACATGGCATTATCTTTAGGTTCTCTTGTGAATAATCTAAACCTTTAGTGTTAAACCCTTGATAATAATAAGACTTCTTGAGCCCTTATAACTCTGTTCCAGCCACTTTGCAGAATGTTTTACATGCTTTGACTCATTTAATTCTCTCAACTTTCATTGACAACTCCAGTCATCCAGACCTTTCTATTCTTTTTCCTGTACTTTACTGTTTTCTGTTTTTTTCTGTCTGTCCAGCTTAGAAGCTATTGTCACTCCACTGTCTCTCCAGTGCCCCAGCTTTCTTGACCCTCTGTCCCTTTTTCATGTCCATCTGGCAAACTTCAGTATTGATGACTGATTACCTTCTTCATGCACGGCTCCAAGCACAGCTGGAAAATATCTCATTATTGGGCAACTTCTGCCAAGTAAGTGCTTGGCCACTAATTTCCACTAGACTGTCAGTGCCGGTGAGCAATCTTTTTGTTTTACTATTTTCCTCCAATCTGAATCCTTTCTATAGATCCTCACTTTCAGCAGATCACCCTCTTTTGACATCGTAGATAAATAGAAGTCATTAGTCTAGAACTATCTATCTTTTCACTTTCTACCACCAGATCTATAAACCTATTTTGACACTTTCCCTTTTCTCTTCTTATCCTGCTACAATGGAGATGCTGCTTCTTTTTCTAAGGCCAGTACTTCTATATAGGCTTTGGCTTCCTGGATGCTGGGTTTCTTAGAAGTATTATACTGTTGGTTATTCCATCTTTGTTGAGCATCTTTAACTTTTCTTCTTTGCTGGATTCTTGCTATTGGCACTTAAGCTTGTTTTAACCTCTCCAACTTTTGAACCAACCAACCAGCAAACCCATTCTTAATGGGTTTAATCAACGTACCCCTGTAAATACTTCTCTCCCCCCATTAAAATGAGAAGTTGAGTAAATTCACTACGTTTTCTTAGTCACTATTTATTTATTCCTCTAGTTCAATTTGGCTTGCAAGCTCATTCATTGAAATGAATACTTGTTGACAACTCACTGTATGCTAGACATTTTGCAAGATTCTGGGGTTGCAATGATAAGCAAACCCTGACAGTCCCAATCCTCATGTGGTTTATAGTCTAGTAGAAAAGCAAGACATTAGTCAAGTAATCACACAAATAAATGTAATATTGCAACAGTGATAGGTATTACACAAGAGAATAACATGGTACAACGAGGGCATATGGGTGGGTAATTTGACCATCAGGAAGTTTTCTCTAAGGAAGTGGTCATTGGGAGCTGAAATAAGAGTAGGTGTTAACTAGGTAAAGAGAAAAGGGAAGAGTGACTCAAGTAGAGGGAACAACATATTCAGAGGCTCTGAGTTGGAGACCTACTTTATTATAGAATGGCAAGTTTGAGACTGATTAAAGGTCAGTGTAATTGGAGAACAGAACATAAGGAGGACAATGGTTCTAGATGAAACTGGTGAAGTAGCTAGGGACCTGCCCATGCATAGCTTCATAAGTCAAGTTAGGCGATTTGCCCTTATTCTAAAATCTGTGTGTGCATGTTTGTGTGCATGTGCATGCATGTTTGTAGAGGTGGGGTGTTTTCCTCTTTAAAAAAGATGACTTGGCCTGGCACAATGGCTCACACCTGTAATCCCAGCACTTTGGGAGGCTGAGGTCAGGAGTTTGAGACCAGCCTGGCAAACATGGTGAAACCCCATCTCTACTAAAACTTCAAAAAATTAGCCACGCATAGTGTCACGTGCCTGTAGTCCAAGCTATTCAGAAGACTGAGGCAGGAGAATTGCTTGAACCCGGGAGGCAGAGGTTGCAGTGAGCCAAGATTGCGCCATTGCATTCCAGCCTGGAGACAGAGTGAGACTCTATCAATTCCAGCTACTCGGGAGGCTGAGGCAGGAGAATTACTTGAACCCGGGAGGCAGAGGTTGTGATGAGCCAAGATTGCGCCATTGCATTCCAGCCTGGAGACAGAGTGAGACTCTATCAAAAAAAAAAAAAAAAAGACTTACTGCTCTATGGTAAATGAAGTAAAGAGTTTTCCGAGTGGTTGTTGGCAGACCAAATAGGAAGCTGTAGTAGTCCAGTGAGACATGATGGTCCTTTGGACTGAGGTGATGACAGTGGCAGCCACAAGCAACATTAATGAAGAAAAGGTGATAGATTAAAAAGATAATAAAATCAACAGGACTTGGTGATGATAACTACCATATGTAGTTGTGATAACTAAATTAGGTAACTAAATTAGGTAACCAAATTAAGATAACTTAAAATACGACCTGATAACAAGTAACATCTCAATAAGTGTTAGCTATTTGTGTTGTGATGCTGGTACTTGATTGGATGTTGAGGGATTCAGCATAAGGTGTCACTTATGATCTCTAGGGTTCTGGGATGCATAACGAAATGGATGATGACACTATTCACTGGGAAAGGAGGTATTGGAAATGGAGCAAGACATTGGGGAAAGGATTATAATTTGTGTTTTAGATGTGTTTAGTTTGTGATATCATTGGGACACAAGTATATATGACAGGTTGACAGGTCTAGAAAGTTGTGGGTTAGATGTATACATTTGTGAATTATCTGTACGTAGAAGATAACTTCTTCATTGAAGCTGTGAAGAGTCAAGAGTCCAGAATAAAGGATAGGAAATGGGCCTATGGAGGAGATAACAAAGGAATCACCAGAAGAATAGGAGAAAAATGGAGAGTTTTGAAAATTGGGAAGAAATTGTTTCTCCTTCCCAGGAGGAGGATCACAGAAAGTCAGAATGGCCAAATGGTCTAAAGCACTGTGTTCAGAGGAGGACTGCAATTTTTGAAGCTGATAAAAGGTCAGAATAAGATTAAAACTAAAAATACTTGTAGGACATAGCAACACAGAGTGGTTTGTTGACTGTAGTAAGACTTATTTTGATGGGGAGACAAATGGGAGTCCGATTAATGTAAGCTGAAGTGAGTAGAATATGAGGAAATTCAGGCAGCTGTTTTGAGAAATTTGGCCTTGAAGGGAGAGGGAGTCAAACGAAGGTTGCTGGGTTTTATTTGTTTAAATGGGAAACATATAGATGTCTTTAAAAACTAGTGAGAAAAAGAGATGTAGAGGTTGAATGTATATGAGACAGAGTGGATAATTAATAGATAATTCCTGAGATGAGATCCAAAGCAAATGTGGTTAATCTTAGACAGGGGTAGGGGGCAGTTCCTCTTCCATAAAAGTGGGAAGGAGGAGGGGATTGATAGTAGGTGTGTTTGAAATCAGAAAAATGAAGGAGTTTCTATCAAGTGACTTCTCTTTTCTATTTAAAAAAAAAGAAAAGAAAAGAAAGAAAATGATCATCTGCTAAAATGAAGGAGGAAGAAGGCAAAGCTGGAGGTTGAGGAAAGTGGTCTTTGCAAAGAATAGAAATGGTATTATGGCTGTCAGTATTTTTAAAGATTCTTTTGAGGTTGTCATGAACTTATGTTGAATATTAAGCTAGCCTTC
>NW_012101366.1:6040061-6040846 GCF_000951045.1 Mandrillus leucophaeus
TTTTTTTTTTTGAGATGGAATCTTGCTCTGTAGCCCAGACTGGAGTGCAGTGGCGTGATCTCAGCTCACTGCAACCTCTGCCTCCTGGATTCAAGCAATTCTCCTGCCTCAGCCCCCCGAGTAGCTGGGACTACAGGTGCCCGCCACCACACTGGCTAATTTTTTGTATTTTTAGTAGAGACAGGGTTTCACCATGTTAGCCAGGATGGCCTTGATCTCCTGACCTCGTGATCTGCCCTCCTCAGCCTCCCAAAGTGCTGGGATTACCGGCATGAGCCACCACGCATGGCCAGGACTCATTCTTTGTCTTGGACGATTGTTAGAAATTTGCCAGGGTGATAATACTCAGCTATCAGGTATCATAGAGTTTCCCTTCTTTCCCTATTGTCCATCCTGCACATTTAAAGCTTAATTTTGACATCTTTTTTGAACCCTGTGTTCCTGGCAACCTGATGCTGAAATGATTGAGTTCTATCTAATGACAAAGCTTCTCTCATTTTTGAGAGAAGAGTGATTCACATTTGTAGCCAGCAGTTCTGCAGACCAGTTTGTGGCTTTGCATTCCTTAAAATTCTGAGCTTCCTGATTGTTCTGCACCTTTGTGTGCCCATTAAGATCCTGTCATGCTGTGAAATTCCTTTTATCTATGAATCCTGTCTCTTATACACATCTAGATGTGTATAAGAGACAGACATATGACTGTGCAGATTCCAAAATTTAGATTATTGGGATATGTAGGAGCAATTTAAAGGTTGGCTTATCAAGCAAAGCTTCATTTTCCAACT
>NW_012101366.1:6043434-6050816 GCF_000951045.1 Mandrillus leucophaeus
CCAAGATCGTGCCATTGCACTCCAGCCTGGGTAACAAGAGCGAAACTCTGTCTCAAAAAAAAAAAAAAAAAAACCCAAATATTGAAGGGAGCCTCTTCCATTTTTTGGTTGCCAGGCTGTTAATTCTTGCTACAGAGAGACCATTCTGTCTGTATAAATTATATTAGATTAGCTTATTTGAGAATGCTGCTACATAAAAAAGAAGCTCAAAAAGCACGAATGTAAGAAGCTAAAAGGAAATGAGGCATCTTGAGCTCGTATCTATCTCACTTCCTCACTTTGTCAAACGAGAGAGGAGTAGCTAATCTAATTAAGTTGGAACTGAAGACACTGCTGTTTTATTAATGGTAAAGTTACTCTGTTGAGAGCTACCTTGTTGTATTTAAGGACTCCATCTGCTGAGTAGGACAGGTAAGGTATGTGTTATGATGGACTCCATAAGCTGCGTTTGGGCCAAGCCATCTCTCTCATTTTTCCCATGTAGGACATATGACTGTGCAGATTCCAAAATTTAGATTATTGGGATATGTAGGAGCAATTTAAAGGTTGGCTTATCAAGCAAAGCTTCATTTTCCAACTTTGTTTTATGAGAGAAGCACTGCATATGGGAGATTAACAAGTACTTGCCCTTCAGTCAAAAGTGTATCTTGTTATGTCTTATTTGGTTATTGATCCTTCCTTATATAAACAACCTGAGTTGAGAATCTCAGTGGGCTGAATGATAGAATTCAGGCACCAAAGCCCCGCCGCAAACCTCCAGCACAAAGTAGCTGGACCAAGTAGCTATAAGTTATTTTTTCCAAGTTTGCCTTGTCTTTTGGGCTATTTTCTTACTACCTCAGGGAATGCTTTATCTTCAGTGCTTATGTGGCTATTTTCCTCTACTAATAAGTGTTCTTTTTTGTATCCTCTGAAGACCAGCTTAAGAGGTTTTTAAAATTTTTACCCAAGAATGCTTTGAAATGGGTGGATAACTATTAACACCAGGCCTTGAGATACTACAGGCTGGCAGTTATTCACTTCTATTTCCCATTTCAAATTTTTCTAAGCCGAGGTGTCATTCATAGCTCTCTAGATGTTCTGTGGTGAACCAAATGACAGCCTAAAGCACTCTGTATAATTCTGTATTAGCAACACAAAATCTCCCAAATCTGACTGTTATGAGCCCTCTCATGATTAAATTCCAACATCTATGTTCTTCTTCTGAATTAAAATGAAAGGCAGTTGAATTCCAAATATGTGCTCACCCTGGTTTCTTATACTGTTGAGTTTAGTCAGCCAGAAAGCATTTGCTTGAGTGTTTGGGTACAGTCAGGGTAGCTTCTTCAGCAGCTGCAATGTGGGCTAGCTTCCATTGGAATGGATTTAGTTAGCTTAGCACCTCCAAAGCTGACTTTCTCCAATTTCGAGGTAGTTGATGCCACACTTTTCCAGTATGTCAGAACGTCCCTAGGATTGATACAAGAAGATCTCTCATCTCTATACCAAACAGCCCAGATGTTGACATATTATTTATACAATCCTAACCCACATTATTTTTCACAGCCAAAACAGAGTATAAACTTTGGTTTCTGGGGAACAGAGGGTTTTCAAATAAAACATAACAATCTTGGCTTTTGGCTTGCCAGTCTGAATCAGCTTTCTATAATCTACAGACTCTAGGCTAAACTCAGTTGGGAGGAATCTTCCATGCTTATAGGGGCACTGTTTACCATCTATAGAAGAGATTTCTTCCATATATATTGATGCTTCTGTGGCATAGGACTCATTCTTTTTTTTTTTGAGATGGAATCTTGCTCTGTAGCCCAGACTGGAGTGCAGTGGCGTGATCTCAGCTCACTGCAACCTCTGCCTCCTGGATTCAAGCAATTCTCCTGCCTCAGCCCCCCGAGTAGCTGGGACTACAGGTGCCCGCCACCACACTGGCTAATTTTTTGTATTTTTAGTAGAGACAGGGTTTCACCATGTTAGCCAGGATGGCCTTGATCTCCTGACCTCGTGATCTGCCCTCCTCAGCCTCCCAAAGTGCTGGGATTACCGGCATGAGCCACCACGCATGGCCAGGACTCATTCTTTGTCTTGGACGATTGTTAGAAATTTGCCAGGGTGATAATACTCAGCTATCAGGTATCATAGAGTTTCCCTTCTTTCCCTATTGTCCATCCTGCACATTTAAAGCTTAATTTTGACATCTTTTTTGAACCCTGTGTTCCTGGCAACCTGATGCTGAAATGATTGAGTTCTATCTAATGACAAAGCTTCTCTCATTTTTGAGAGAAGAGTGATTCACATTTGTAGCCAGCAGTTCTGCAGACCAGTTTGTGGCTTTGCATTCCTTAAAATTCTGAGCTTCCTGATTGTTCTGCACCTTTGTGTGCCCATTAAGATCCTGTCATGCTGTGAAATTCCTTTTATCTATGAATCCTGTCTCTTGGAGGGGTTTGTCCTCCTTTCCTCTCCATTTGGCTCAGCTGGAGAATGGCCTTTAACATTCCTTTAAGACCTGTGGTCCCACAGGGACCAATATGGCCCTTACAGCATGCTCCTAAAAACTTTGCTTTTCCTCAGTATTTGAATTTTCTAGGCCTTGCAAACTCAGCAGCAGTGCAGACATGTTCCTTTCTGTTACCTATTGGTGTCAAAATGGGCTATGTCTCTAGTGTTGCATTTTCCTCTATGGTACATCTGTTCTTTCAGGCAGCCTCAGCTGACTTGTTAACCTGCTTAAGTTGGATCTTTTCCTTTCTACATCAGGTAGCTGACCCTTTTAGATTAGAATACCTTTCTTTTTCTTTTCCTTATGATTTTGGTGTTTGTTTTGCTTACATACTTATTCCTCTAATGCATTTCCTACAGAGCTTCCCCTAGTGGAAAATAAGAGAGCACATGTATTCAGAATTAGTTCAGTTACTGCCAGCCTTCACTAATCTCAGAAAGGTAATTCTAATTGTGGGGATGTCCAGCATAGAACTTAGAGCCGGACTACTTTTGGGTTATTTGACTTACTTTAATGTGATCTAGTACTCTCCCTTAGAGTCTTAGTTCCACAAACTTCTCAGTTCCACTATATACCATATGCCATATAGCAAATACCACACCTGTCTTCCCAGCAGTATCAACTTGAAAATTACTTAATAATGCAAGAAATACTCTTGCTGATCTTCCTCCTTTTCAAATCTGTCTGAACTGAATTGTAATGGCCTATTATAGTTGTCCTATTCTTTAAGGGAAGTCCTCTAATTTTCTCTTAATATCTTTAGCATTAAGAGGAATCATAAAATTTTCCTAGATCCAAGCTTTTTTTTTTTTTGAGATCAAGTCTCGCTCTGTCACCCAGGCTGGAATGCAGTGGCATGATCTCAGTTCACTGCAACCTCTGCCTCCCAGGTTCAAGTGATTCTCCTGCCTCAGCCTCCCGAGTGGCTGCTATTACAGATGCGCGCTACCAAGCCTGGCTAATTTTTGTATTTTTAGTAGAGTCAGGGTTTTGCCATGTTGGCCAGACTGGTCTTGAACTCCTGACCTCAGGTGATCCACATGCCTTGGCTCCCAAAGTGCTGATCCAGGCCTTTCTGAGAGAACCGTTTTAATCTACTCCTGAATTCTTACTTCTCTTCTTCTATTCCTGTTTGGTCCATAACACCTTCCTTGAATAAATAACAACAAAAATAGCTTTTTTTTTTTTTTCTTAGTCCCATCTCTTAAAGGGCAATTATGCCAAAGTCTCCTTTCCTTTGCAAAGCTGTTCGGCCTGACCTGGTATATGTTTCCCTTGAGGAAGGCAGTCCCTCTTTTCCTTCTGCTTAGTCTAGGTATCCTCCTTTGTTTTTCCTTCGCTATCCCACTTGCCTTATTCTAATGTGTGTGTTTAAGTTCAGTCCTGTTTTTCGTTGCTTTTCTGACAAATGTGATTTCTAGAGAAGTCTTTTTAATGTTTCTTAGCCTTTGCATTTACTATTGCTTTATTGAGGCTTTTCTAGTAACTAATCCAAGAAAATTATTTACCCCATCTAATAAGGGCTTCATTTCCCTTTATATTTTCAGTGACTTAAATCTACCACCCAGCTATAGTTGAATCTACAATCTGCTCAGGGGTTTATACTCAATGCCAATTTGATATCATGCTGGGAGGGACTGATTGCAGAACCTTCTTGACAAGCCACATAAATCTAAAGGTTAGTCATTCCTCAGTCTCCTCCTTGGGATATAACAAAGAATAGAACGTGGGGCAGTTGACTGCATGCCTCTTACTAATGACAGCACATGTAATTAAAAGCTAATCTTCATACAGTGCTTTAGCGCTTACATGGACCCAGCTGCCTTTTGTAATCCCGTGTGGTAAACTTGATAGAGAGCAAAAGGTCATGATACCAACAGATGCCTAAAATGTCTCCCTCTTCTGAGGTTAACCTTTCCTAGAACCAAAGGATTCTTCCTGTCAAAGCCCCCAAATCTTGCAGGCACTAAAGCAGCACCAAAGTTTCTTTCTCTATGATATGTTGAGTATCTATGCATACATATTTGAGGACCCGTCACTACTAGTTCTAACTATAGGACATTGACCTAAGCATTAAATTGGGCTTTCTGTACTTTCTTTCCTAAACTAAACTTACCTACCCAGTCTGAGGCAGAGCAACTGATGAGCAGGAACAGTCCTCTCTTGCCAGAGGGGCAAGCCTGCCCCAATGATTGATATCCCACTTTTGGGGCAGACCTAGGAAAGAAGAATGAGCCACAATGCCTGGCTCTGTGTTGTCAGTGACCTCTGCTACACTCTTGTTCATCCTGTATTCACTCTTCCACATGTGATGGATGGAGACTGAAACTTCCTTCTCAGTACTTACCTTCCCAGGGGAAGAGGGAGTGTATTATGAGTGAGGAGTCTAATGGTTCCCTAAATGATTAAGTTATCTCAATATCAATTTTGATTATCTGATCTCTTACCACATTATTTAATAGACTTTTTTTTTAAGAGCAGTTTTAACTTCAGAGAAAATTTGAGCCAGGTGAGGTAGCTTGTACCTGTAATCCCTATACTTTGAGAGGCCAAGGTAGTGAGATCGCTTTAATCCGGGAGTTGGAAACCAGTCTGGGCAACACAGTGAGACCTCGTCTCTACAAAAGATAAAAAATTAGCCAGGCATGGTGGCACATGCCTGTGGTCCCAGCTACTTGGGAGGAGGGGTGGGAGGATCACTTGAGCCCAGGAGTTCGAGGCTGCAGTAAGCCGAGATTGCATCACTGCACTCCAGCTTGGATGATAGAGCAAGACCCTGTCACAAAAAAGAAAAAGAAAAATTGAGCAGAAAGTGCAGTATTTACATTTATTCCCTCACCTCCTTCTCTACACACAGTTACCCTTATCATTAACATATTGCATTCATGTGGTATGTTTATTACAATTGATGAGTCAATATTGTTACTTTTTTTTTTTTGAGACAGAATCTCACTCTGTTGTCTAGGCTGGAATGTAGTGGCAAGATCTCTGCTCACTGCAACCTCTGCCTCCTGGGTTCAAGCGATTCTCATGCCTCAGCCTCCTGAGTAGCTGGGATTGCAGGCGGGCACCACCATGTCCAGCTAGTTTTTGTATTTTTAGTAGAGACAGGGTTTCGCCATGTTGGCCAGGCTGGTCTCGAACTCCTGGCCTCAAGTGATCCATCCGTCTCGGCCTCCCAAAGTGCTGGGATTACAGGGGTGAGCCACTGTGCCCAACCCCCAATGTTGTTACATATTATTAACATTCATAGTTTACATTAGGGTTCACTCTGTGTTGTACATGTTACAGGTTTTGACAAACGTATAATGACACATATCCACCATTACAAGATCCTACAGAATAGTTTCACTGCCCTAAACATGTCCTGTTCTCCACCTTCCCACTACATTTTTGAAATGATATCTTTATCATATATCAAATTGCCACTTAATGAAGATCCCTCACATTTTTTTTGTTTCTCAATATTTAATTATTTTGTTGCTTCTATGCCTTGGGATTTTTTTCTCATTTGTGTTTCTTTACGGCTTATTTCTCATACAAGATAGTTAATTGCATTTCCATATTTATCTTATTTGTGTCTGGCCATTTTACTGACTTTTCTTGTTATTTCTGTAAGTGTAAATTGATTTATCTTTATCTTCTTACTAATTTGGCTAAGATTTCCAGAGCAAGGTTGAATAATAGTAATGACAAGGATTTGTATATGTAGTTTGTTTTATTTTTTATTATTATTTTATTTATTTTATTTTATTTTTGACTGAGTCTCACTCTCTTACCCATGCTGGAGTGCCATGGCACAATCTCAGCTCATGGAAGCCTTTCGCCCCTGGGCTCAAGCGATCCTCCCACCTCTGCCTCCCAAGTAGCTGGGACCACAAATGCGTGCCACCACACCTGGCTACGTTTTTGTATTTTTGGTAGAGATGGGTTTTACCATGTTGCCCAGGCTGACCTTGAACTCCTGAGATCAAGCCATCTTCCCACCTCAGCCTCCCAAAGTGCTTGGAATTACAGGCATGAGTCACCACATTCAGCCCCATATACGTTGTTTCAAGATTGAAATGAGAACATGTCTGATGTTTCACCATTACATGTGATGTCTGCTGTTGATTTATTATTATTTTATTAGAGACAGGGTCTTGCTCTGTCACCCAGGCTGGAGTGCAGTGGCATGATCATGCTCAGTGCAACCTCAAACTACTGGGTTCAAGTGATCCTCCCATTTCAACCTCCCAAGTAGCTGGGACTACAGGCATGTGCCACCATACCTGGCTAATTTTTTATTTTTAGTAGAGTCAGGGTCTCACTATGTTGTCTAGGCTGGCCTTGAGCTCCTGGCTTCAAGCAATTCTGCCTTAGCCTACCAAAGTGCTGGGATTACAGGTGTAACCCACTGCTCCCAGCCTGAATCTATTACTGTTAACTATAGTCATCCTACAGTGATATAAATACTAGAACTTTTTCCTCCCATCTAACTGTAATTTTATGTCCTTTAACAAACCTCTCTATCCCTCCTTTCCCCCACCGCCTTCCCTCTACCCTTTCCAGCCTCTAGTATCTTCTGTTCTGCTTTTTACTTGGATAAGATCAACCTTTTTAGCTTACACATATGAGTGAGAATATGTAGCATTTAACTTTCTGTTCCTAGTTTATTTCAACTAACATAATGTCTTCCATTTCCATCCACATTGCCGTGAAAGACAGGATTTCATTCTTTGCTATGGCTGAATAGTATTCCATGGTGTATATATACCACATTTTCTTTATCAATTCATCTATCATTGGACACCTAGGTTGAGTTTATATCTTGGCTGTTGTGCATAGTGCTGCAGTAAACATGGGGGTGCAGATGTCTCTTTGTTATAATATCACTGGAGTACAG
>NW_012101366.1:6051641-6058989 GCF_000951045.1 Mandrillus leucophaeus
TCTACAAAGATCTACATTTCTTCAGCCTCCTTCAGTGCCTAGAAAGTCATTCTACTTTTAAACTGTGTTGTTGAGTATGCCTTGGAGATGTTTTTGCTGTATTTTGGTTTAACCCTATGTTTCACAGAAGTTCCATCACTAGCCATAGATTTATCCCCGATGATCTGATGTAATCTGATTTGCTTGATGCTTTATCATCTTTATTCTTCACTCCCCACCCCTTTCTCCCTCTCCTTCTCTCCCTCCCTCGACCTCCAAGGCAAATTGATCACTTGTTTTTTGGTGGTAACCAAATAGTTAACTTGGTTCTGCTACTTGGTATTTTTTGGTGTAGTATGTAGCAAAATCACCTAAGAGATCTGCCTCTGTATCCCCTCCCCAAATGAAAAGAAATAAAATTTAAAACTTCAAGACACTATGAGAATAAAAATAGCTTTAGCTATTAACCTGTATATAAGTTTTTAGCAATAGTCAGTAGTAGGCCTTAGTTGAAAATCTTCAAATAAGTGGTAAAAGTGAAATTTTGTTCATTTCCTAGCCTGCTATTTGAGGCTTATTTTCTCTCTCATTATAAACATCATTATTATTTATTTTGATTTATCTTCACAAAATAATACAGTAAGAAATAACAGGGATTTATCTATCAGAAACTATATTAACAGTTTTAGTAAAATACTTAAAATTTGCAAAATGCAAATCCTCTGAGCTATGAAGCCAATCTTAGATTTGTAAGCGATATTTTTTTTTACTCTGAATATGTTATTTGCCTCGTATTCCCAGTGCCTAGGACAGTGTGTAACACATTGTATGCACCAAGTTTTCTGTAAGCCTAACCTCTATATTTTATCTTTAACTTCGTTAAGAAATTAAGATTGGATTTGGCACAAAGGACATTTATTTTTCTTGATATTCATTTATAAATGTTTGAGTAAGCCTTAATTTTTTTTCTTTATTATTCCATTTTCCCCACATTTTAATTAAGTATTTACTCAGAGCTGCCTTCTTTAAGCAGCTTATAGTGATACTATTTTGACCTTGGTCAGAAATCACAATTTAAAACTGGCTGCTATCCAGCTTCTATCAGAAGTACATTTAAGAGAAGTGTTACTTAAGAAAAGATTGCTGAAAGGACATTTAGTTCATCTCCTCTCTGTATTCTGAGCTGTTTCTGTTTCAAGTTAGATCTGTGAATGCTACTTTCTTAGGAAATGCAGTGTGTGTTCTCGATTACACCAAGGATAAATAATGGAAAACAAATCATATAAAAACTAATTGCTGTGTTTGAAAAACTATCAGGGGCACTGCCATGATGTCATTTAATTTCCCCCAGAAAAGCTTACCATGAGAAATGTCTTAGAATCTGTGTCAGAAAAAAAAAAAAAAAAAGACTTCTCAGAAGGGTTAGTAGACTTGTTTCTGATTATGAGGAACGTTTTCTTTCCTCTTGACTGTTGGACAACTCAGTGCAAAATTTTCATACTACATGGCAGCAACTCTGTAAGTCCTTCCTAAACATGTCTTCAAAAGAAATTCTGTGCTGAAAAAAGATTGGCTTTAAATAGAAAATAGAGATAAAGCATTTGGCAAGCACCTTTTTAATATGTATTGCCAAGCTAGGCTAGTGAGCCTCTTTTTATTTTATGTATTTTTTCTTTGATTAGAAAACGTTGTGTGACGTGATTCTCATGGTCCAGGAAAGAAAGATACCTGCTCATCGTGTTGTTCTTGCTGCAGCCAGTCATTTTTTTAACTTAATGTTCACAAGTAAGTATCTTAAGGTAAAACATGCCATTATTTCTTCTATGAGAATGAAGTAAAATCTAAAAGAGAATATGTCATTTTTCTAATTTTTAAAGCAGTTAAGAACTTAAGGCCACAGAACAGTGAAGAGATTGAAAAAGTAGTCAGCTGATAACCAAGGGAAAAAATGTCCTTTCATTAGACATAAAGGCGATGCCTTTATAGATGGAGGTATAGCGTCAACTATAAGCCCGGGGTTGAGGTGGAGGTTGCAGTGAGCCGAGATCGCGCCACTGCGCTCCAACCTGGGCATCAGAGCGAGACTCTGTCTCAGAAAAAAGCCCAGCGCTTTCTTTTTAGCCTCAGGTGGAAAGACAAAGAAGCAGATAAATTTCATAATATTTTAGCCGGCAAGTTAAACTTAAAAAAATATAGATATAGCATATTGTGCTAGAAAGAACCCTGGATTTGGTGTTGAGAACTGGGTCCAAGTCCTCCTTCCTCTACTTAGTATTATGAGCTTGGGAAGAAAACAAAATCTAGTTTTATGTTTCTGTTAATATGGTCTTTAAATTTAAAAAAAGTACACTAATTCACTGTTTTCTTAGCTTAATTTAAGGCACATCTTGTGTGGAGAATTAATTTGCATTTACTATAGGAATGTTGGGCTTGCTGGGGTATTTTCTTCCAGAGAGAACTGTCCTGTTATTTTTCTCCATATTTAGCAAGACCTGGAATGCCGTGGTTCCTCAGTCAAACTTGTGGTATTACAGATGCCATTTATGTTTCTTCTCTTCATTGTAGCTAACATGCTTGAATCAAAGTCCTTTGAAGTAGAACTCAAAGATGCTGAACCTGATATTATTGAACAACTTGTGGAATTTGCTTATACTGCTAGGTGAGTTAAGAAGGATTATTTTTATTTTAGAGAAGTAATATTGGTATCTGCCATGGCAAAGCATTGTTGTAACAAATGGTTGCACTACAAATTCTTCAAAATGAAAAACCGCAAGGATGGAAGAGTTTGAGTATCCTATGCCATACTGATTCAAGGACTGAAAGTTTAATTTTGTGTTTAATTTCAGGGGCTATTAGGATACATTCTACAGTAACATTTAAATAATAAAAAATCATGGGTAACTAATATTCCCTCTAACTTATTTGCAGAATTTCCGTGAATAGCAACAATGTTCAGTCTTTGTTGGATGCAGCAAACCAATATCAGATTGAACCTGTGAAGAAAATGTGTGTTGATTTTTTGAAAGAACAAGTTGATGCTTCAAATTGCCTTGGTAAGAAATATCAGATTCCTGTTGTGTGTTTTTTTTTGTTTGTTTTATCCTCAATTTGTAATTTAATTTTTTTAAAAGGCTGATTATAAGTATCCTTATTTAACCTTAAAGACATTGTCCACTAGAACATTTTCTAGTAATAAAATTTAAGAGGGGCTTAGAGCGATGCATATTAGCCTGGGCAGCAGCAAGCTTATTAAATATTATATCAACATTTTCTAAAACAAAATGGCATTTATAATGGTTTTTCATGGATCGAGGACAAGGAATAAGGATTGCATGTGGTGATAGTAACATGATTATGAATGTTTCCTTTTATTTAAGCACTTATGATATGCTAAAGTCTGTCACAGATAAGGCAACTTATAGTTAGGTAACTTGCCTGAGGTCACATAGCTAGTATATGAAGGAGCTGGCATTGGAACTCAAGTAATCTAATTCTTAGCTACTACACCTTGCTGCCTCCCCACATTGTCAAAATGGTGTTTTATACTAGAAAATATAACCTTAGTCTATAAATTAAGATACTAACTGAGGGACTGCTATAGTCATTCATTTTGAAGCTATTAATAAAGTATTTTCTATTTTGTGATAGGAGAAGCAGAAAAAGTTGATCAGAGCCTTCCAGAGTGTGGTATGCTTTTGGCTGTGTGATGATCCTTAGTGGCACATGAATGAACGTCCAGATGTTTGTGCAGTAGCCCACCCTTATCTGCAGGATACATTCCAAGACCCCCAGTGAATGCCTGAAACTGCAGATAGTACTGAATCCTATTTATACTGTGTTTTTTTCTATGATACATACATGCCTATGATGTTTAATTTCTAAACTAGACAGTAAAAAATTAACAATAGTAAAATAGAACAACTTTAACAATATGCCAGCATCACTACTCTTATATTTTGGGGCCATTATTAAGTAAAATAAGGGTTACTTGAACAGAGCACTGCAGTACTAGGGTAGTCCACTTCATAACCAGGACGTTTACTTAAGTGACAGACAGGCAGGTAGGTTAAACAGCATGGATATGCTGGTCAAAGGGATGATTTCTGTCCCAGGCAGGATGGAGCAGGATGATGTGAGATTTCATCACACAACTCAGAACAACATACAATTTCAAACGTATGAATTTTTTATTTCTGGAATTTTCCATTTAATGTTTTTGAATGACAGAAAGCAAAACCATGGATAAGAGGGACTACTCTAATTCCATTTTCCTTCCCTTGCTGTGATTCAGAGGCTTTAAAGAAAGGGAAAAGCGCTGGGATAGAAGTGCTAGGAAAGCAGGGAGGAAAGAAAAGTAGAATGAAGGAAAGTATAAAGAGGGGTCAGAGATTCAAGTCAGTGCTAAGGTATTTGACCCAGGGGAAAAGAAGAGGGGTGCTAATGACAAGAACTCAAAGACTGAGGCAAAGGGCTCCTGGAGATGCTTCAGAATTTTGGCAAGCCTCCTCTGTCTCTACTTTTTCTAGGCTTTCCTCCTTCTGGACACTTTAGTACTCCTTCCTGCATACCCCCTCACTGTGAGCACAGAGAGAGAGATCTTGGAAGGCAGGTAGGAAAGAAGCAGAATAAATTTCAGGAGGGAGTAAAAGCCAGGTGAAGGGAATAAAAATGAGACTTAGCCTAATATCCAGAAAAGGAATTGGACTAGATGGAGCAGGAAGAGAAACAGCTATGCAGGTGAATATATTGATGGAATTTTTAAAAGGTAGCCATGGGTCTATGTATTGAAAAGATCCCTATGTTAGGAAATAAAAGGCCAATCTCTAATCCTAGGTATACAGCAGAGACACTCTGGCATGAGTTCTTCCATCTCTTTGGGCCATAGTTGGGGCTTCACTCATCAATAAGATTTATATTCCTAAGATTTCAGCTTACTTCCATTATATAAATAATTATCTTCAGACAATGTACTATAAAAAGAGAATTACCTTAATTAAGTTTTTCGAAGATGATGGCTTGTGTATGTTTCTATAACTCTCTAGCACTCTAAATTTCCTCCTGGGGTGATTCAACTACAAAGAAGAATGGCTGAAATATAGGTAGGTAGTAGATGCGGTGGTGCAAAGCATAGTGTGAAACCTGGAGTTAGTCTGTGCTAAGCACATCTTAGGCTTTGGGCTTCTGAGGATACCCTCAGTTTTGCCTCTGGATACCTTCTATCCTCATTGTTCACAAAGCTGGGAGGAAGGACAGCCCAGCAACCTAGAAAGTAGCCTGATTCCTGGCTAAGCTTGTGGCAAAGACAGTGGCCCAGCCAGGTGTGCCAACTGCCATAACCCAGTAACTGGTGAAACTGCTTCTGCTTGCTTTCTGTTTAACTCTGAGCATGGCTCTCAGTGTCAGCTGATTGGAGAATTCCTATCATAGTTTTCACCACCTGTCAATTCTCTGCTGCCCAGAAAGTATCCAACAATCGGGCTTCCACAAATGCTAAAGGGACCAGTGGCAGCTGATGGAATCGGGCAAAGATCATATAAAAAATTAAACCCAGTACTAGCCTGGCCAACACGGTGAAATCCCATCTCTACCAAAAAAATACAAAAATTAGCCCAGTGCAGGCGTGGTGGCACACACCTGTAGTCCCAGCTGCTCCGGAGGCTGAGGCGGGAGAATCGTTTGAACCAAGAGGCGGAGGTTGCAGTGAGCCGAAATCATGCCACTGCACTCCAGCTACATGACAGAGAGAGACCCTGTCTCAAAAAAAAAAAAAGAGAGAGAGAGAAACCCAGTAGTTTGAGGAACAGAAAACCAAGCTAAACAGCCAAAATGAATGGCTCCTGTAAGGCAAATTTAATGTAAGAAATAGTGGTGATGGCGCGCCTGTAGTCCAAGCCACTCCGGAGGCTGAGGCGGGAAAAACCACTTGAACTGGGAGGCAGAGGTTGTAGTGAATGAGCCGAGATTGCGCCACTGCACTCTAGCCTGGACTACAGAGTGAGACTCTGTCTCAAGAAAAAAAAAAGAAAAAGAAGCGAACTTAAAAACATGATATGTAAAAATATGGTTTTACAGTTTTTTGACATTCAATTGTATTGAAAAATGGAGTGGATACTCTTAAAAATCAACCCGAAGAAGATCAAACAGGAAGTTGCCTCATGATGCAAAACAAAAATGCAAAGGAAGCCACTAGTGAGAAGATAAAAGAAAGGGAAGGAAAATACAGGAACTGCAGTGTGAGGTAGGAGTTCCAGAAGGAACAGATGGAGAAAGCAATTATCGAATAAGACGACAACTTCTTTGGGTTTAAAAGAAAAAAAAAAGAAAAATCTCTCGAACTAAGTTATACTGAGTGCTAAACCTGATCAATGAACTAAGATATTCCTCCCTCAGATATATTCTAGTGATATTTTTCTCCTTCAGAGATCAAAAAGGAGCTTACATTTGGGGTGATAAAAGTATTCTGGAACTAGATAGTGGTGACTGTGGTACAACATTGTGAATGTAGTAAATGTCACGGTAAGTTTTATGTGTATTTTACTACAATAAAAAAA
This sequence comes from Mandrillus leucophaeus, assembly GCF_000951045.1. Taxonomy (NCBI): domain Eukaryota; kingdom Metazoa; phylum Chordata; class Mammalia; order Primates; family Cercopithecidae; genus Mandrillus; species Mandrillus leucophaeus. The sequence continues at coordinate 6,058,172 of NW_012101366.1, forward strand.
AAAAAAAAGTGACCCTACGGCTAGCAGGTCCCAAAAGAAACTCCCGCACCTGTTAGCAGTCACTCCCGATTCTTCCTCTGGCAGCTCTGGCAACCATGAATCTGCTTTCTGCCCCTATAAATTTGCCTATTCTGAGTGTTTCATATAAACTGAATCATACCAAAGATGGCCCTTTGTGTCTGGCCTCTTTGAGCACAGTGTTTTTAAGGTTCAACCATATTGTAGCATTTATCAGTACTTCCTTTCTTTTTATGGCTAAATAATATTCCATTGCATGGATATACCAAAATGTGTTTATCCATTTAATGATTGGTGAATGTTTGAATTGTTTCCAAGCCAGCACATTTTATAGAGAAAAAGGAAAGCGCTGGTTAACTTGAACCAAAAAAAAAAAAAAAAAAAAAAAAATAGTGCTTTCTGCCATCTGGGACCTTGGCTGTGGATCAGGTGAGTGCACAGGTCAGACCAAAACCCTGCGGTTGGCATGGCTTGGGCCTCTGTCCATGGTTGCAGGGGCATCTCCGCAGCTACTGCATGCAGTGATCATGGGGGCCCCAGCCCTGGGCTTAGGCAAGGGTGCGGTGTTGTTGTACATCACCAAACACTTCAAGCTGAGGCACCTCTCCAGCAGGGACTGCTCCAGGACAACATGCTACAGGGCACAGAAATTGGTATGTTAGCCAAGGCTTTTCTTGACCAAGGGAAACTCATTCCAAATGATGTTACGACTCGGCTGAGGCCCTTCACGAACTGAAAAATCTCACCTAATATAGCTGGTTGTCCAAGGACACTGCCATAGGCAGAAGCCCTAGATGAGC
>NW_012101366.1:6059039-6061693 GCF_000951045.1 Mandrillus leucophaeus
TGGATACTCTTAAAAATCAACCCGAAGAAGATCAAACAGGAAGTTGCCTCATGATGCAAAACAAAAATGCAAAGGAAGCCACTAGTGAGAAGATAAAAGAAAGGGAAGGAAAATACAGGAACTGCAGTGTGAGGTAGGAGTTCCAGAAGGAACAGATGGAGAAAGCAATTATCGAATAAGACGACAACTTCTTTGGGTTTAAAAGAAAAAAAAAAGAAAAATCTCTCGAACTAAGTTATACTGAGTGCTAAACCTGATCAATGAACTAAGATATTCCTCCCTCAGATATATTCTAGTGATATTTTTCTCCTTCAGAGATCAAAAAGGAGCTTACATTTGGGGTGATAAAAGTATTCTGGAACTAGATAGTGGTGACTGTGGTACAACATTGTGAATGTAGTAAATGTCACGGTAAGTTTTATGTGTATTTTACTACAATAAAAAAAAAAAAAAAGTGACCCTACGGCTAGCAGGTCCCAAAAGAAACTCCCGCACCTGTTAGCAGTCACTCCCGATTCTTCCTCTGGCAGCTCTGGCAACCATGAATCTGCTTTCTGCCCCTATAAATTTGCCTATTCTGAGTGTTTCATATAAACTGAATCATACCAAAGATGGCCCTTTGTGTCTGGCCTCTTTGAGCACAGTGTTTTTAAGGTTCAACCATATTGTAGCATTTATCAGTACTTCCTTTCTTTTTATGGCTAAATAATATTCCATTGCATGGATATACCAAAATGTGTTTATCCATTTAATGATTGGTGAATGTTTGAATTGTTTCCAAGCCAGCACATTTTATAGAGAAAAAGGAAAGCGCTGGTTAACTTGAACCAAAAAAAAAAAAAAAAAAAAAAAAATAGTGCTTTCTGCCATCTGGGACCTTGGCTGTGGATCAGGTGAGTGCACAGGTCAGACCAAAACCCTGCGGTTGGCATGGCTTGGGCCTCTGTCCATGGTTGCAGGGGCATCTCCACAGCTACTGCATGCAGTGATCATGGGGGCCCCAGCCCTGGGCTTAGGCAAGGGTGCGGTGTTGTTGTACATCACCAAACACTTCAAGCTGAGGCACCTCTCCAGCAGGGACTGCTCCAGGACAACATGCTACAGGGCACAGAAATTGGTATGTTAGCCAAGGCTTTTCTTGACCAAGGGAAACTCATTCCAAATGATGTTACGACTCGGCTGAGGCCCTTCACGAACTGAAAAATCTCACCTAATATAGCTGGTTGTCCAAGGACACTGCCATAGGCAGAAGCCCTAGATGAGCTTATCAGATAGACACAATGATTAACTCGTATGTGCCCTTTGAGGGCATTTAAACAACACTTCACTGCCTGCTATTCATCCAGCCAGTGGCGGAGTCTGCTACATTGAATTCAACCCTCCCCAAACTGTGGGCATTGCTGATCTGACTGGGAGGCCTCTCATTCAGCCTGAGGGTGATAGACCAGAGACACAGTTATCAAGAGACTGAAGATTTATGGAGCCAGTCCCAGAATTTACCAGAAAAAAAGGATGTTGGAAACACTCTCCAGAGCAGAAACCAACAAGATTTAACACTATGTTTATGCTTTCCTACAAACTAAAGTTCCACAAATAAATCAGAAAGCCCCAGTTACTCCATGAGGAGAAATGATTATAACTAGTAAGATGAGCAGAACCTCCTTATCCTTGGATTTAGAAGCTCCTTTTCCTAAGAATGGAGGATATATAAATAAGAATGTATGCATGTGTTAGAATGTATGCATGTATAAATTCTTTGAAAATTATATTATTTCTACAGATTTTATTCTGGATACTAATGATGTGCCAAATGAATCAGGTACTGATTCATCTTTTGAAATCATCTAATGTGTTTTATCCAGTTATCTTCTAGCAGTGTGCAATTCAAAAACATCAGCAGTATCTAAACTTTTAAAACATCTGTTAGAGCAAAATTAAAAGAGCAATTAGTAGTCTTTTTTCTTCAGTAAGAGTAAGTGGTTGATAAAATTTTCATATTTTTCTGGAAAAGTTTTTAAAAGTTACATGTCATTTGGGGAAAATATCTCAAAAGTTTTTCATAGAGATATTTCTAGCCCTGTGGAACATGGATTTGTGAGACATCACGTCTATAAAATTCCAGAAAACCAGCAACTGGATTTAGAGATCTGTTGCAAGATGCAAATTCACTGCTGCCTTTACACCAAGACATTTATAAGCTAACCATATTGCTATATTTATTTTGTTGTTAAACGTATCTTCAGTTTACTCAGAATTTTCAATTTGCTATACAATTATCAATTAGCATATGGGAATATATTACTTTAAGATGACTTGTTTTCTTTTGAAAATACATATGTGCTAAGGGATATGATTTATGTCAGAAATTGACATTGTAAGTTCTTGGATAAGTTCTTGCACCACAGTGGAATGAATTTTCAATGGAAAATGTAATTTAAAGACTTATTTTTTCATCTGTTACTCAGGTTTAGTAATGTATGTTTTAAGATCTACTTGCCAGTTTCTTTTCGATCAAACATGATCTGCCTTGATAAATAACAACATCTGGCCGGGCGCGGTGGCTCAAGCCTGTAATCCCAGCACTTTGGGAGGCTGAGACGGGCGGATCACGAGGTCAGGAGATCGAGACCATCCTGGCAAACACGGTGAAACCC
>NW_012101366.1:6062528-6070800 GCF_000951045.1 Mandrillus leucophaeus
AAAAAAAAAAAAAAAGAGTAAACCTATGGCACTATGTAAAGTGAACATACTTTGTTGTTAGGAAATAGAAATAATAGATCAGGCAAGTCTGGGGAGTATTCCCTTTGCATAAGTAACAAACATAATTAGTAAACAGGTATAGCAACAAAAAGAATTTACATAATGGTTAACAGGGATCAGGAACGTGACTTTCCTGAAAGAGTTATTTATTTCTGATGACATTGATACCTGGTAGTGTTCACTGCCACCCTATCTTAAGGGGAAAGAAGTTCTGCTGGTGAATGTCATCTGAGCAACCATTTAAAAATTTGAATCATTTTAGATTCCTTAGTGGGGCAACAAGGATGCATGCTTATGTACTGTGACTTGGTAGGAGAAGCGGGCCAATATGAAAGGTGGAGATAAAACTCGACTGTCTTCCGTGGCATATTTACTTTTACTTGATGCTAAATCAAATGAAACAAGCCCTTGTATAGCTGTTATTAACTGCCTTTGAAAATTTGGCCTTTTTTTCCCAGGAACTTGAAACAAAAATGCCAATAAATGGTTCTTGTGTATTTTGGTGGAAAAAACCTTATTTTCCTTTTCTTTTGATTGAAAAAAATTATTGTTGATCTTTGAAAATGAATCAAGGTTTTTAAAGAGGATTATAGTAGACATTTCATTCTTTATGAAACTTTCTTTAATGCCTATTTTTTGTGTGTTTGTGTTTTTATTTTTGTGGGTACATAGTTGGTATATTTCTGGAGTATATAAAATGTTTTGATACAGGCATGCAATGTGAGATAAGCACATCATGGAGAAGGGGGTATCCATCCCCTCAAGGATTTATCCTTTGAGTAACAAACAATCCAATTACACTCTAAGTTATTTTAAAGTGTACAATTAAGTATTAACTATAGTCACCCTGTTGTGCTATCAAATAATAGGTCTTTTTTTTTTTTTTTTTTTTTTTTTGTTACCCATTAATCCTCCCCTCATTCTCCCAACTACCATTCCAGGCCTCTGGTAACCATCTCTCTACTCTCTATGTCCATGAGTTCAACTGTTTTGATTTTTAGATCTCACAAATAAATGAGAATATGTGATGTTTGTCTTTCTGTGCCTGGCTTATTTCACTTAACATAATTATCTCTGGTTCCATCCATGCTGTTACAAATGACTAGATCTCATTCTTTTTTATGGCTGAGTAGTACTCCATTGTGTATATATACCATAGTTTCTTTATCCATTCATCTGTTGATGGACACTTACGTTGCTTCCAAATCTTAGCTATTGTAGACAACACTGCAGCAAACATAAGAATGCAGATATCTCTTTGATATACTGATTTTCTTTCTTTTGGGTATATACCCAGAAGTGGGATTGCTGGATCACATGTTAGCTCAATTTTTAGTTTTTTGAGAAATCTCCAAGCTATTCTCCATAGTGGTTGTACTAATTTACATTCCCGCCAGCAGTGTACGAGGGTTCCCTTTTCTCCACATCCTTGCCAGCATTTGTTATTAACTGTCTTTTGGATATAAGCCATTTTAACTGGGCGAGATGATAGCTCATTATAGTTTTGATTTGTATTTCTCTGATGATCAAGGATGTTGAATACCTTTTCGTAAGTCTGTTTGCCATTTGTATGTCTTTGAGAAATATCTATTCAAATCTTTTGCCCATTTTTTCATTGGCTTTGTTTGATTTTTTTCCTATAGAGCTCCTTATGTATTCTGGTTATTAATCCTTTGTCAGATGAGTAGTTTGCAGATATTTTCTCCCATTCTATAGGTTGTCTCTTCACTTTGTTGATTGTATCCTTTGCTGTGCAGAAGCTTTTTAACTTGACGTGACTCTATTTGTCCATCTTTGTTTTGGTTGCCTATGCTTATGGGGTATTGCTCAAGAAATCTTTGCCCAGACCAGTGTACTGGGGATTTCTCCCCAGTGTTTTCTTGTTGTCATTTTATAGCTTGAGGTCTTAGATTTAAGTCTTTAATTCGTTTTGATTTGATTTTTGCATATGATGAGAGATAGGGGTCTAGTTTCATTCTTCTGCATATGGATATCCAGTTTTCCCAGCACCACTTATTGAAGAGACTGTCTTTTCCCCAGTGTGTATTCTTGGCACCTTTGTTGAAAATGAGTTCACTGTCAGTGTGTTGATTTGTTTCTGGATTCTCTATTCTGTTCCATTGGTCTGTGTGTCTGTTTTTATGCCAGTACATGCTGTTTCGGTTACTATAGCTGTGTGGTATAATATGAAGTTGGGTAATGTGATTTCTCCAGTTTCATTCTTTTTGCTTAGTGTAGCTTTGGCTATTCTGGGTCTTTTGTGGTTCCATATAAATTTTAGGATTGTTTTTTCTACTTCTGTGAAGAATGCCATTGGTATTTCGATAGGGATTACATTGAATCTATAGATTGCTATGGGAAGTATGGACATTTTGGCAATATTGATTCTTCCAATCCATAAACATGGACTATTTTCCCACTTTTTGGTGTCTTCTTCAATTTCTTTTATCAGTGTTTTATAGTTTTCATTATAAAGATCTTTCACTTCTCTGGTTAATTCCTAGTTATTTAATTGTATGTGTGGCTATTGTAAATGGGGCTACTTATTTTATTTTATTTTATTTTTATTTTTTTATTTTTATTTTTTTGAGACAGAGTTTCTGTCTGTCACCCAAGCTGGAATGCAGTGGCACAACCTTGGCTCACTGCGGTCTCCACCTCCTGGGTTCGAGCGATTCTCCCACCTCAGCCTCCCAAGTAGTTGGGACTACAGGTGCATGCCACCACACCCGACTAATTTTTTTGTATTTTCAGTAGAAACAGGTTTTCGCCACGTTGGCCAGGCTGTTCTCAAACTCCTGACCTCAGGTGATCCGCCCGCCTCGGCCTCCCAAAGTGCTGGGATTACAGGCATGAGCCACCACGCCCAGCCCTCTTATTTCTTTTTCACATTGTTCACTGTTGGTATATAGTAATGCTACTAATTTTTGTATGTTGATTTTGTATCCTGCAACTTTACTGAATTTATCCATTCTAATACTTTTCTTGTGGATTCTTTCAGTTTCTCCAAATATAAGATCATATTGTCTACAAACAAGGATAATTTTATTTCTTCCTTTCCGGTTTGGCTGCCCCTCATATCATTCTCTTGTCTGATTGCTCTAGCTAGGACTTCCAGTACTATATCGAGTAACAGTGGTGAAAGTGAATATCCTGGTTGTGTTCCGGATCTTAGAGGACAGGCTTTCAGTTTTTCCTCATTTAATATGATACTAGCTGTGGGTCTGTTGTATATGGCTTTTATTATGTTGAGGTATGTTCCTTCTATCCCCAGTTTTTTTTTAGGGTTTTTGTCATGAAAGGATGTTGAATTTTTTTAAATGCTTTTTCAGCATTGACTGAAATTTTCATATGGTTTTTATCCTTCATTTTATTGATATGCTGTATCACGTTGATTCGTGTATGTTGAACCATCATTTGCATTCCAGGGATAAATCCCACTTGGTCATGATGAATTATATTTTTAATGTGTTGTTGAATTTGGTTTGCTAATATTTTGTTGATGATTTTTGCATCAATGTTCATCAGAGATATTGGTGCCTGTAGTTTTCTTTTTTTTTGATGTGTCTTTGTCTGGTTTGGGTATGAGGGTAATGCTGGCCTCATCAAATGAGTTTGGAAGTATTGCCCCCTCCTCTGTTATTTTTGTTGTTGTTGTTGTTGTTGTTGAATAGTTTGAGTAGGATTGGTATTAGTTCCTCCTTAAATATTTGGTAGAATTCATCAGTGAAGCCATCAGGTCCCAGGCTTTTTTTACCGGGAGACTTTTTATTATAGCTTCAACCTCATTCCTTGTTATTGATATGTTCACGTTTTGTATTACTTCCTGATTTAATCTTGGTAGGTTGTATGTATCTAGAAATTTGTTCATTTCCTTCTAAATTTTCCAATTTATAGGCATATATTAATAGTTGCTCATAGTAATCATTAATGATCCTTTGAATTTCTGTAGTATTAGTTGTAGTGTCTCCTTTTTCATTTCTGATTTTATTTATTTGGATCTTCTCTCTCTTTTTGTTAGTCTAATTAAAGGTTTGTTCATTTTGTTTTAACTTTTCAAAAACCCAACTTTTTGTTTCATTGATCTTTTGTATTTTTTTCATTTCAGTTTTATTTTTTCTTTGATCTTTATTATTTCTCCTACTAATTTTGGATTTGGTTCGCTCTTGCTTTTCTAGTTCTTGAAGATACATCATTAGATTGTTCATTTAAGATTTTTCCTCTCTTGATGTAGGCACTTATAGCTATAAATTCCCTCTTAGTACTGCTTTTGCTGTGTCCCGTAGGTTAGGGGATATTATCATCATTTGTTATCATTTGTTTCAAGAAATTTTTCAGTTTCCTGTTCAATGTCTCAGTGATCCACTGGTCATTCAGGAGCATATTGTATAATTTCCATGTGTTTGTATAGTTTCCAAAATTCCTCTTGTTATTAATATCTAGTTTTATTCCATTGTGGTCAGGGGAGATGCTTGATACTATTAAGTTTTTTTTTTTTTAATGTTTTAAGACTTGTTTTGTGACCTAGCATATTGTGTATCCTTGAGAATGATCCACATGCTGAGGAAAAGGATGTGTATACTATAGCTCTTAGATGAAATATTCTATAAATATCTGTTAGATCCATTTGTTCTATAGTGCAGATTAAGTCTGCTGTTTGTTGATTTTCTGTCTGGAAGATCTTTCCAGTGCTGAAAGTGGGGTGTTGAAGTCTCCAGCTATATAATGCCCTTATTTGAATGATACATGCTTTCTAAAAATGTTGTGACTTGCTAAACATGTATTATCACTAGGCTATCAGGCATACATTAGTCTTTATTAGAATAAAACAAAATTTCATAACTGTGGCGTTTTGTCTTTGGTCCTTCACAGAGCCTACTCCATCCCACCTTCTTTCTGCTGCCCTGATGTTTCCCTGGCTTCTGAATGAGTGACTGTGTAATAATAAGTTGATCTTAAAACAGTAAAAAAGGACAAATATCAATATAAAAAAATTTACAGCCTTTCAAAGAGAAGCAGTATAGTATATTACAAAAAATAACCATAAATTCTTTCCTTCCATTTATGTACACCGTTTTGCAATGTCACTTGGTAGCTCCTCCCATCAAGAGATAGAGTCTGTTTTCCTCCCTTGTAATCTGTGACCATGTGATTTGCTATAGCCTATGGGACATTAGCAAAGGAGATGTTAGCAGAGGATAGAAAAATGCTTGTGCTTTGGGATTTGCTCTCCATTGTTGCTGGGAACTCTTCTGCTGTCATGAAAAGAAGGCTAGAGACCATATGGCAGAGATGAACTATCCCAGCTGGTGTTTATAACAAGTTACTCAGAAAAGAAAGAGAATCAGAATGCCATTAATTTTTTATCTGCAACGCAAAATTAGAACATAATATGACAAGGTTGCAAATGAGAGGGAGAGAAAATTGCATTTCAAGGCATCATTCATTTGGATATTGCAAGAAAACAATCACATGTATCCGTTCTGACAAAAGTATTGGAAGAAGTACTAAAGCTAGCTAAGTGAGAGAGATAAAGAGCTCAAGATAAAGATGTACTGATTAGCTTTCTTACTTGCAAGCAAAATAAACCAAATGTTGCTGATTTACACAGAAAGAGAATTTATGGAATGGCTAGTGAGTAACTCATAGCATTGCCCAGAAATCTCAAGTCAGATTTTAGAAAGAATAAGGATTTGAATAATACAAACTTGTTCAGCTAGATAACACAGAATGTTTTACTTAGTCATCAGAGAACACAGATTGTTTTCAGATACCCTTGGAGTATTTACAAGTACTGATCACCAGCCACAGAAAAGCTGGAGCACCCAAAAAAGAGGAGACACAGGCCACATCCCCTGATTATAGTGCAGTAAAACTAGAAATTAACTATGGAAGGGCAACTCTTCTCTCCCGCCTCATTCTGAACACTTGAAAATTTAACCGAAGAATTATTTAGAAAATTATTTTTTAGAGATATTAAAGGTAAACTTATAGGCTATATAGAAACATGGCAATAAGCACACAATAAACTGAAATCTTTAGAATATAACCAAAGTATTTCTTAGAAGAAAATTTGTAGTCTTAAATTTTTTCCAAATAAATGTATTTATTTTTATTCTTTCTTGACTTATGTATCCTATTCAGAGAGGTAGAGAAAAATAATTTGTAAACACCTAATGAAAGTAGAAAAAAATATGATTTAAAATATAAATTAGGCCAGGCGCAGTGTCTCACGCCTGTTATCCCAGCACTTTGGGAGGTCGAGGTGGGTGGATCACCTGAAGTCAGGAGTTCAAGACCAGTCTGGCCAACATGGTGAAACCGCATCTCTACTAAAAATACAAAAATTAGCCAGGCATGGTGGTTTGTGCCTGTATTCCCAGCTGTGCAGGAGGCTGAGGCAGGAGAATCACTTGAACTCCAGAGGGGGAGGTTGCAGTGAGCCAAGATTGCGCCATTGCACTCCAGCCTAAGCGACAGAGTGAGTGAGACTACATCTCAAAAAAAGAAAAGAAAATATAAAGTAATAAAGTAGAGAAATAAAACTAATAGACTATAGACTTAGTCAGAAAAACTAAAGCTAAGTATTTCAAAATACGGTACAAAATAGCCTCAGACTTAGCAAGTGTTATCAAGAAGAAAAGATCAAAGAACAGCATCAGGAATTAGAACTATAGATATGAAAGCAAAAGACAGTGACCGAAATTGTCTCTTTTTTTTTTTTTTACAGAGTCTCACTCTGTCGCCCAGGCTGGAGTGCAGTGGTGTGATCTCGTCTCACTGCAACCTTCGCCTCCCTGGTTCAAGTGATCCTCCTGCCTCAGCCTCCTGAGTAGCTGGGATTACAAGCACCCACCAGCATGCCCGGCTAATTTTTGTATTTTGGGCAGAGATAGGGTTTCACCATGTTGGCCAGGCTGGTCTCGAACTCCCGACCTCAAGTGAGCTGCCCGCCTCATCTTCCTAAATTGCTGGGATTACAGGCATGAGCCACCATGCCTGGACAGATTTTATTCTTTTTAAGACAATTTTGGGCCAGGCACACTGACTCCTAAAATGCTGGGATTACAGGCATGAGCCTGTAAAAAGAAAGAAAGAAAGAAAAAAGTTATAAAACCTGAAGCTGGTAACCTCAGAAACAATAAAAAAAGTAAAGATGTATTTCTTTTTTCTTTTTGAGACAGAGTCTCACTTTGTCACCCCAATTGGAGTGCAGTGACCCAATCTCAGCTCACTGCAGCCTCTGCCACCCGGGTTCAAGCAATTCTCCTGCCTCAGCCTCCTGCGTAGCTGGGATTACAGATGAGCACCACCACACTAAGCTGATTTTTGTATTTTTAGTAGTAGAGATGGGGTTTCACCGTGTTGGCCAGGCCGGTCTCGAACTCCTGACCTCAAGTGATCCACCCGCCTAGGCCTCCCAAAGTGCTGGGATTACAGGCATGAGCCACCATGAAGATGTATTTCTAATTAGTGCTCCAGGCTTGAAGGCTTCGTGGGTTAATTCTATCAACCTTTCAAAGAATAGATTAATGCTTATGTTATTTAAATTGTTCTAAATCTCTAGAAAGGGTAGAAAACTTGCCAGTTCATTTTCCTAGGGTAAGGTTACCATAATACCAACATTGGATGAAGAAAGTGTGTGCGTATGTATACATGTATGTGTACAAACACATATAACATTTTAGTTTCATTTAAAAATGTTTATTGATGCTAAAAAAAAAAAAATTCAAGAATACCCCTCGTGTGGAATGGTGATAGTGGGAAAGGTTATGCATGTGTGGTGACAACAGGGACATGGGAACTCTGTAATGTTTCTTCAGTTTTGCTGTAAACCTAAAACTGCTCTGAAAAAATGAAGTTTATTTTAAAAATAATAATACTTTGTGACCAGCTAGAATTTACTTTAAAAGTGACACACTGGTTCAATCATTTCAATGTCAAGAAATCTAGTAACGGCCGGGCGCAGTGGCTCCCACCTGTAATCCCAGCACTTTGGGAGGCGGAGGAGGGCGGATCACAAGGTCAGGAGATTGAGACCATCCTGGCTAACACGGTGAAACCCCGTCTCTACTAAAAATACATTAAAAATTAGCCGGGCGTGGTGGTGGGCGCCTGTAGTTCCAGCTGCTCAGGAGGCTGAGGCAGGAGAATGGCGTGAACCCAGGAGGCGGAGCTTGCAGTGAGCTGAGATCGCGCCACTGCACTCCAG
>NW_012101366.1:6072242-6073740 GCF_000951045.1 Mandrillus leucophaeus
GCCTGTAGTCCCAGCTACTCAGGAGGCTGAGGCTGGAGAATGGCATGAACCTGGGAGGTGGAGCTTGCAGTGAGCCGAGATCACGCCACTGCACTCCAGGTGGGCGAGACTCTGTCTCAAAAAAAAAAACAAAACAGTCTTTTATAAGACCGTATAGTATTGGCACAAGAATAGACAAATCAATGAAACAGAACAGGATACAGATTTATGAAATTTATTCAACTAATTTTCCTGAAGTCATGCTTCATCTTAAATGTATACTTGGTTTTTCTAAAAATGATTTTCTATTTTTTTATTTTCTTTATGTATTTAGGTATAAGTGTGCTAGCAGAGTGTCTAGATTGTCCTGAATTGAAAGCAACTGCAGATGACTTTATTCATCAGCATTTTACTGAAGTTTACAAAACTGATGAATTTCTTCAACTTGATGTCAAGCGAGTAACACATCTTCTCAACCAGGACACTCTGACTGTGAGAGCAGAGGATCAGGTGACTAAATTGCCTTCTCACATTTTTATTAATAAAAATGTCTTTATTGGTTTCTTATAACTCATGTTTGGACACATGACAAGGGAAAGAGTCATATTAGGAAAGAATATGTTCTTTACACTAAACAGAGTATTGCAATCTTAGGTGCTTGCCAGGCTGGCTGTTTGAGAAATAGGTCACTTCATAGAGATAAAACCATTGGGTACCATGGTAGGCAGAACAATGCCTTCCCCAAAGATGTCCACTTCCCAATCCCCAGCATCTGGAATACACCTTTGTGGCAGATAGGACTTTGCATATGTGACTAAGTCAAGGATTTTGAGATGAAATTATCCAAATGGGTCCAGTGTAATCATAAAGATCCTTAAATGTGGAAGAGGGATGCAAAAGAAGGCAGCGTCAAGTGGTGCAATATGAGAAAGACTTGACTGGTCATTGCTGTCTTTGAAGGGGGAAGGGGACCATAAGCCAAGGAATGCAGGCAGCTGCAAGATGCTGAAAAAGGCAAGGAAATGGTTTCTTCTATAGCGTCTCCAGCAGACACATTGGTTTTAGTCCACTGTGACCCATTTTGGACTCTGACCTATAGAATTATCAGATAAACTGTCAGAAGTGTAAGCTGGGTGCAGTCATTTGGGAGCTGAGTGGGGGAACACTTTATTTCATGTATGTATGTATGTATGTATGTATGTATGTTATTTTTTTGAGATGGAGTCTCGCTCTGTTGGCCAGGCTGGAGTGCAGTGGCATGATCTCAACTCACTGCGAGCTCCGCCTCCCGAGTTCACGCCATTCTTCTGCCTCAGCCTCCCAAGTAGCTGGGACTACAGGCATCCACCACCAAGCCCGGCTAATTTTTTGTATTTTTTAGTAGAGACAGGGTTTCACCGTGTCAGCCAGGATGGTCTCAATCTCCTGACCTCGTGATCTGCCCGCCTCGGCCTCCCAAAGTGCTGGGATTACAGGCGTGAGCCACAGTACCCAGCCTTATTTATTTTTTTGAGATGCA
>NW_012101366.1:6074425-6076935 GCF_000951045.1 Mandrillus leucophaeus
GCCCAGGGTATCAATTTGCAAGTTAACAGGTTAGACCTGGAGGACCTCACTAGGTAAATAGAAAAAATTTACTTCCATGCTCAAAATTGGTTGACTTATATGCAGTATGGAAAAGGAATAACAAGTAACGTTAGACTGGAGAAACGTGACAAGCATTACCTACAGGTGGTCAGCATTAGCATCATCAGTGATGTCATGATGATTAGTATGCACACTTGATGTAATGAAAATGTCATTCACCTCTATGATCATCCTCCTAAAAAACCATAACTTCAGTCTAATAAGTAACACATCAGACAAACCCAGATTGAAGGACATTCTCAACAAAATACCTGACCAGAACTCAAAACTGTCAAGGTTGTCAAAAACAAGGAAAGGCTGAAAAATTGTCACAGTCTAGAAGATTCTAAGGTTTAATGACTACATGTAATGTGGTATCCTTTATAGTATTGTGGAACAGAAAAATAACACTAGATGAAAACTAAAGAAATCCAAAAAAAAAATGAAATTTAGTTAATGTGTCAATATTGGTTCATTAGTTGTAACAAATATACCATACTAATGCAACACCTTAACAACTGTGGCAGGGTATATGAGAACTCTTTGTGCTATCTCTGCAACTTTTCTATAAATCTAAAACTATTCTAAAATAAAAAATTTGTTTAAAAAAACACCAATTCCCATAAAAAATTAACTCAGAGATCAGAAGTTGGGCCTTATTAAATCACCCCAAAATTAATTTCAAATATCACCCCAAAATTAATTTAGTGGGTATGGGAGATGTGTGTGTATATGAAGCAATTGATGTTTTGGGGGATGTTTAATGATTTGTAAGTTAAATTATGTTGAGGAACTTGGACTTGTTCATTGCAGTTAAGTGCAGCAACAGTATTATTTTGGAAAACAATTCTTTTAAATATCCTGTAATTTATTTTTAAGTATAGAATTCTTCATATCTTAAAGTTTCTAAAAAGCAGATAAGTCTATCCATTCATAATGCAGGAATATAATATTGAAATAAAATCATGGGTGACCTTCATATCTCCTGGAATGGACGGCCTCTTGAGAAATTAACCTGTTTTCCTGGTACTAAACTAAATGAGGGTATGTTGAAACTTTTGTTGACTGCAGTTTTTTTTTTTTTTTTAGTGCAATGTATATCATGTCTTTGTCTGAAAATGAAGCTATCTTTTTTTTAATCATAAATTCAACATCCTCACTGTCATTACATTACATAATAGTAGTTAGTTGTAAAAAACATATTACCTACAAGACTCACTAGAGCAGTAAGTAAACTATTCTGAAGTACCAGCAAGTGTCCAGAGATGAAAAATATTAGGAATAAGTGGTTGTCTCCTTATGAGGTTCTCTCCCTTCAATGTGAGAGTAAACATAGGTAATTGGAAATGTTGCTGTCTTCTAAGAACTTTACTGTGCTGTTTTTCCCCCTTAGGTTTATGACGCTGCAGTCAGGTGGTTGAAATACGATGAACCTAATCGCCAGCCATTTATGGTTGATATCCTTGCTAAAGTCAGGTTTCCTCTTATATCAAAGAATTTCTTAAGTAAAACGGTACAAGCTGAACCACTTATTCAAGACAATCCTGAATGCCTTAAGATGGTGATAAGTAAGTTGCCTTAATATCCATTTGTAACCTGATCATGTAGCCAGTTTCTCATGGGCTTAAAACCCTTTAGAATGGATTAGACTCAGTAGCCAGGGAGAAACAGTCAAGATTTTGCTCTTCTAGATAGTTAATCCCTTGGGTTTCTGAACTGTACACTTGGAAGGGACTTGGCCTCAGCCCTTATTTTATAGGGGTGTATATCATAGAAAGTACAAATTACTTATGCTTTTTCTATTCTTATATACAATAACTTTCATGCAGTTTTGTTTCTAGTGTTCCTTTTTTATTTTACTTAGCCAAGTAGTTTACTGTGATCACGTTTTCTTTCTTCAACAGTATATATTTTTTTTCTTTTTTGGCCCAGAGATAAAAATTGCCACATTGTTTTCATTTGCTTCGATTTTCTTGCTTGCTGGCTAAGTCCCAACCCCTCAACACCTTTGTAAAATGCCACTTAATAAAATTGTCTATGCGATTAAACAATCTGTTGCTTTTCTTTCTTGGAAACATGCCTTGTAGAACCTTCCTTCTGCCTATTCCAATATGAACTGTTTGCTCTCTAGACCTGAGACACAGTTCTTGTCCTGGGGCTTCCGTCTCCACAATCCTGGGAAGCCATTTCACTCCTCTCCTGTTAGATCTGTTGTCTTCTTGGATCCTGGCTGTCCTCTATCTTAATTCTTTTTGTTTGATGCAATATATCCTCTAAAAGGTTCCTGATAGAGTATATGATCAGTAAATATTTGGAGACTTGACAAATCTCATATGTTTATTTTATCATAAAATATTGAAGGAGGCCGGGCACAGTAGGCCACACCTCTAATCACAGCACTTTGGGAGGTCAAGACAGGAAGATTGCTTGAGGTCAGGAGTTTGAGATTC
>NW_012101366.1:6078298-6083390 GCF_000951045.1 Mandrillus leucophaeus
AGCCTCCCAAGTAGCTGGGACTACAGGTGCACACCACTATGCCAGCTGATTTTTGTATTTTTTTGTCAAGATGATGTCTCACTATCTCGTTCAGGCTGGTCTCAAACTTCTGGGCTCGAGTAACCCTCCTGCTGAGGCCTCCCAAGATGCTGGGATTATAGGCGTGAACCACAGTGCCTGGCCTTAATCCATGTTTTCAGACTCCCATCCTGTTCTATGCTGTTCCCTGAGTCTGGAACATTTCTCATTCAGTATTTTCAGAGACCAGTCCTGTGTCCTACAGTGGTACAGGTATAGTGGGTACCTGACTGTGCAACAGGGGAAGGAGAGCTGGAAGTTCAATTGTCATTTGTTCAGTATTTTAGAGTTATCTTGTTTTCATCCCTACCTACACTTCTAGGTACTTAGTATCTCCAATTATGAGCCTTTTCAGGGTTCTGCAGGGTAATTTGACTTGCTTTTCATTGGTGTCTCCTGGCACAACCATTTAGGTTTAACAGACACTCCATCTGCTAGCTGTCTTCATTAATTGTGTTTTGGGGTTGCAAGTCTCTTAGTATTATCAAAGATAGAGTTTGTGTTTGTTTCTTGTTACCTTGTCGTTTGGGATAGCTTTCGAGAGAAGAGGAGAAAAAAGATCTTAAAATGGCGAGTCTGATCTCATGTTGTTTTTTATATTAAGTCTGAACTAGTCTTTTCCTTTGTGATATGGTTGGAAAGGTCTTCCCTATTCCAAGGTGATTTTTAAAAATTAACTAAATTTTCCTCATGTGCATTTATCACTTATAGAGTTCTTCTTCTCTTTTTAAAAAAAATTTTAAGGGTATATCTTACTGAAATCATTTGGGTGTGAAATAAATAATATTTTTCCTAATATATCTGATAAGATGGTTCAATACCATTATTGAATAATTCATTTTTTCCCACTGATTTGAAACTGTTAAACTAAATTTCCATATATCTATATGTACACACATCACTTCTCAGTCTTTTGGCTAAGATCAAGTGTAGTGTAGGTACACATACACACAGTTTCTCCTCTACTTCATTCTAATACCTTTTAATTATTGTTATCCTTCATTTAAATTGCCATGTGTCTCTGGAGAATTTGTAATTTTCTTATGAGTTCTGCATTCTTAATTTATTTCAGATACTTTTGTTGTCATTGTAAATTGTATCTTTTTCCTTTTATGTATGTATTATTTATTAGCCTGGCTTTTTTTTTTTTTTTTTTTTTGGAGACAGAGTCTCGCTGGCTTCCAGGCTGGAGTGCAGGGGCACAATCTCGGCTTGCTGCAACCTCCACCTCCTGGGTTCAAGTGATTCTCATGCCTCAGCCTCCCAAGTAGCTGGGATTACAGGTGCTCCACCACACCCAGATAATTCTTGTATTTTTAGCAGAAACAGGGTTTTGCCATGCTGGTCAGGCTAGTCTGAAACTCCTGGCCTCAATAGATCCACCCACCTTTGCTTCCCAAAGTGCTGGGATTACAGTTGTGAGCCACCAAGGCTGGCCTACCCTCGTCATTTTTTATGGTCTTTTTTCCTTGCTTGTGTTTTCAGTTCTTGCTTTACCTTAAACTTTTCAAATGTTA
Source organism: Mandrillus leucophaeus (assembly GCF_000951045.1). Classification (NCBI taxonomy): domain Eukaryota; kingdom Metazoa; phylum Chordata; class Mammalia; order Primates; family Cercopithecidae; genus Mandrillus; species Mandrillus leucophaeus. Next base: position 6,079,894 of record NW_012101366.1, read on the forward strand.
TTTTATGTTCTATGTTTCATAATGCCAGTATCTGAAGTCCCTGAAGAACAATGCTGCTATTTGTTGGTTCTATTGACTTATTTCTGGTGGCTTAATTCCTTATATGTTTTGTAATTTTGAATGGTATGCTTATATTTGATTGACTTTAATCACCAGGAATATTGGGAGGCTTAGGTAATGTCTTCTCTGTTCTCTGGAATGTCTTCTCTCTTCTCCTCAATAGGAGAACGATGTTTGCTTTTGCCGAGTTCTATAGGGCACAACAATCCAGGACTACTTTGAGTTTTCTTTGGCTTATGGTTTCCTAGGCTTGCAGGCGGGGTAAATTCAAACCTCAAAGCTGCATGAAGGTAGGGCTGTCAATATAAATTCTCAAAAGAGGGACACTTTACCTGAAGCTGAAGTTGAAACAAAATTATTGCTGCTGCTTCTGCCATTGGGCAGATATTTTTCTTAGCCTATCCTTTCACTAAAAGTATAACCACCAATCCAAGTGATCCAGCTTTATCTCAGTTCCAACTCCTTATCTTGAGCAGATCCAAGACTTTATCTTCTCTGCCTCATACAGCCAATAAAAACAATTTCTAGGTTTCCAGTATTTTCCTTAGACTTATCACATAGCTACTGCTTACTAGTGTGATGTGGTTTTAGGTAAGTAGACCCAATGTCGTCCCTAGATTGGAAAAAAATATATCCATACAATGTAATGTTCTATAGTTACTAAAAATATTTTACATGAATATCTAATAATGAAAATTTTCATAAGTGGCAAAGGCATATTTTTTTCATTAAATGAAAACAAAACTGAAAAAGACTAAGTGTGTTTGAACCTAGTTGAGGTTGTCAAGGGAAAAGGAGAAGAAGTGTGCGTCAAGGACACATCCTTACAAATACCTATATTTAAGGGGTACAGGAAAATGAAAAAAAAAAATAAAAGAGCAGCCCCAAAGCTACTTGAACCAAAGCCTGGTGGTGTCTTGGAAAACCATAGTGTAAAAGAGTGTTTAGAAGGTAGAACATAGGTGGCCACTTGTCTCTTTAAATGCAGAGAGGAAAGAAAATCAGGACCAAGAAGATGCCTTTACATTAGGACTTTTGTCTCTTAGATTTTGTACATGCTAGTATCAGGTTTTTTGTTATGCCCAATTCCCAAACTGTGTGTTATTTTCCTGGCCTTAGAATTTCTATGTCTTCATACATGGTCTGAGCTGTTGAAAACAACCAGCCAGTCTCAGAATCTAGTGTTTAGTTCTTACATGGATTCTGAACTGATTAAGAAACAGGATAGCGGCATTATTTCAGAAAGTCAACCAAGTGTGAGGAGTAGACACTTAAGCAGGATGCTTTGTTGTTTAGTTTAACTTACTAGGTTTATTACATTTTTTTTTCTTTTCCTTTTTTAAAATAAATAATAGTGGATTGTTCTATTACTCCTTGACTAAGCACAAGCAGCTGAGATGCTTCCAAGCTTTGGGGCCTGGGCAGAGCTAAATTGGGGAAAGCCTTCCAGCCTCTCTTTTTCAGATCATCAGTTGTCTTCCTACCGCCTGACTTTGTTGCCTTTCCAGAGTAGAAGAAAAACAGAAGACGATTGAAAAATAGAATAAAACTAAGCTAAAAAAGTTACATCTAAAAGAAAACGAATTACAAAATACAAATGAAGTGCACAGTCAAAGCCACCACAAAGGGCCAGGCCAACTTCCCTGAAAATTTACAAATGATTATACCTAAATCTGGAAAGAATAACTCACGAAGAAATAAGCCTAAGCAACAACGAGCTCCTCAGAGAAAGTTACCAAAGTGTCCCCCAGCCCTATTCTTGGGGAGGGAAAAAAAGGCCCATCAGTGAAGGATCCAAAGGCATGCCTCCTCCAGTGTGTCAGCACAGTTGGCCACTGTCAGCCACTTTTACCCCATGGCCTATTGGTGGAAACAGTTCCCTCTTGTCTCTCTCCTTCCCTCCTACCTTTTTCTTACTGGGAATATTTTGCATTCATAGACTACACAGTCCACTTTCAACCTGTGTGGAACCATCCTAGAGCAGTGGCTCTCAAACCCCTCCCTAGCGTTTCTGATTCAGAAGGTCTGGGCTAGTGTTCAATAATTAGGATTTTCAACACACTTCCAGATGATACTGATGCTGGCTTCAAGAACTACCCACAGGCTAAATGCAGACTTGAGCTAATGTGGTTTTTACAATTGTAAAGGATTATAAAACAAAGAATATTCCACAGAAACCATATGTGGCCTACAAAGTCTATTTGTCCCTTTACAGAAAAAGTTTTTAGATCCCTGACCTAGAGCATGCATCAGCTTGCCTTGGCCTCTGAAATATCCAGCTGTTTGAATACAAAAGAGCTTCTACTCAAACTCTGAAATGGAAGAAATGATAAATATTGATAAAGATGTTCATTAACTCACCAACTATTCCAAATGAGTTTCCATTCTCTATCCTTTTAATAAAAACCCAAAACATAGCCTCATTTATAGAAAAGTTTTGCATGTGTCAGGAATTTTTGGGCCAGGCATGCTGGCTCAGGCCTGCAATCCCAGTGCTTTGGGAGGCTGATGTGAGAGGACTGCTGAGCCTAAGAGTTTGAGGTTATAGTGAGTTGTTAGGGCACCACTGCACTCCGGCCCAAGTGACAGAGCAAGACCCTGGCTCTAGAAAAAAATAAAATAAAATGGCCTTATTTTATCTTTAGATTGATAATATTGTACAGTTCAAAAGATATTAAAAGGATACATAGTGAAAAGTAAGTCTCCCTGATATCCCTTTTCACTACTCTCTCATTCTCTTACCCTGGAGATTAACATTATTATCTTGTATATACCCTTCCAGAGGTAGTCTTGAGACTGTACATACAGTCATTTACTTATATATCCATGTATAAATTACATGTATAAAATTTGTATATTTACATTAAAATACACATTTTTAACACAAACAGTATTGCACTCTGTGTACTGTCCTACATCTTGCTTTTTGCATTCCGTGTTATTTATTGGAGATCATTCCATGTGTACATACTAATCTTTCTCATCTTAACAGCCACATATAATGTTCTATTGTATAGGCATAGCATAATTTTTTAACCACTTCCCTAACAGTTGATAAACTCCTAGAAAGGGGAATTCCTGGATTAAAGGGTGTATACATTTATAATTTTTGTAGATTGGGCTATATCACCCTTCCCATGGTTATACCCATCCATCCCCACCATCAATGGAAGAGAGTGCTGCCTCCCCGATACAACCATTTTATACCCTGTGATCCAGGCAGTTTGATCTTGGCCAATCTGATAAGTGAAAAAAGTATGGTTTTAATTTGTTGTTTTCTAACTAGAGCACTCAAGCATCTTTTCATATGTTTAAGAGTTATAGTTCTTTTTCTGTGAACTATATTCAGATACTTCACCTAATTGTTGGTTAAGTTGCTGGTAATTCTTAATAAAGTATCTTTTAATAGTATTTTTTATTATTTATAAATATTTTTC
>NW_012101366.1:6083440-6092067 GCF_000951045.1 Mandrillus leucophaeus
TTAATAAAGTATCTTTTAATAGTATTTTTTATTATTTATAAATATTTTTCTAGTTTGTCATCTTTTAATTCTGCCTTTTTTTTTTTTTTTTTTTTTGCTGTGCACTATTTTAACTTAAAGTTTTATATAGTTAAGTGTGAACATTTTTTTCTGGCTCCTATATTTTTGGTCATTCTTAGGCTTCTCCATTCTGGGCCTGTTTTTTTTTTCCAAGCTTTTACTGCATTTATGAGTTTATATATTCAGATTTTTATTGATTTGGAATTGAGAGTGAAATATGAGGTAGGGGTATAATTTCTTTCTTCATATTGTTGTCTAACATAGACAATCCTCCTTTCCCACACTGATTTGAAATGATACATTAACAGTTTTTGATTGTTAAGTGGCATTGACAAAATTAAGGAATTGCCGAAGGAAAAGGATCGTGATAGATCACAGTAGTTCTGACCTTACTGCATTTTAGAGTCATCTAAGACAGTGCTTCTCAAAGTGTTACGTACATCCTAATTACTGTGGGGTGTTAAATATGCAGATGCTGATTCTGTAGGTCTGGGATAGGGCCTGGGGTTCAGCATTTCTAACAAACTCCCAAATGCTGAAGCCGCTGGTCTTTGAACCACATTTTAAGTGGCAAGATTTAAGAAGCCCTCTAAAATACCAATTCCTAGACTCTATCTAGAGATTTTTATTTAATTGGTCTGTAGTAGGTCCCAGGTATAAATAGTTTCAGAGATTTTCTAGGTGATTCTAATGTAAAGATCAAGAACCACTGGGTTAGGAGATGTGGGTATTATTTTGACAGCTGTTGCTTGAGGAGCCAGATAATTCACTGGTACATAGTAAGTTGCTTGCTGGGTGGGGCAGTCTTAGAATAATGGTGATTGCTGAGAATAATGAATTGGTTAGTACTCGGATCCTTATACATTTCTCCTGCCTCTTCTCCCTCACTTTCCTCAAATGCTATAAAGATATGATAAAAGAAAGTTACTGAAATAAAGGCCCTGTTATGTCTTGGTATTTCCTTTTCAAAGCACTGGTTAGTGCCTGAAGTTCTTGAAGAGTTGCCATGTGTTTTACTACAGGTGGAATGAGGTACCATCTACTGTCTCCAGAGGACCGAGAAGAACTCGTAGATGGCACAAGACCCAGAAGAAAGAAACATGACTACCGCATAGCCCTATTTGGAGGCTCTCAACCACAGTCTTGTAGATATTTTAACCCAAAGGTAACTGATTTTTATTCTTGTTTTTTGACGTTGTCTTTGAAAGCACTGAACACATAAGACACTCACCAACCACAAGTGGTAATAACTCATACCTTCAGAGATGATAGTTTATGGTGTTCTTTCACATACCTTAGGAGATACATAGATCATTTTACAGATAAGGAAATCAGGCTTAGATTCCAAATGTTTCCTTAATTGTTCTGGAATGTTGCATGGTAACCACTGTCAAAGAAAAAAGGAAACTAGTTCTTCCCCACCTCTCTTTGTCAGCAGCTCCTTGCATTCATTACGATTTCTTCCTTATGTCCCATTTTAAATGAGAATCTGCTTCTGGGGCTATATTTTGTTTGTTTTTTCCCCTTAGTAATTTTAATATGAAATAATACATAGTCATTCTAGAATATTTGGAAACCCTAGAAAACCACAAAGAAAAAAGATTAAATGACCTTTATTTGAACCATCTAGAAATGATCACCAAGTTTAGTGAACTTTTCATTACATATTATGCCGACCAACTGGGTCAGGAGAGCTTGAGTCATAGGGATAGGAATAAAACTTTTTTCAGTGGGTCATTACTTATAACCTTGAGAGAGTCTGCTCACGTTTCTACTCCTTGTGTCTTAGACCTGTATGTTTTGGCTGTGGGAGAAAGAATACCATATTTTTCTGGTACTACATGTATTGCTGGGGAAGTGCAAATACCACAATCCTAAAGGATAACACCCCAAACTTGCACGGTGATACCCATAAGTGGTGCTGAATCCAAACACATAATGATCTTTTTCATCATTTTGCAAACCCATTTTTGGTTGAATAGATACCTAATGAGACCAGAGCATTATTTCAAGCCTACATCCATCTGGATAAAGCATTAGCAACTGCCCAAGACTTGATAAAAACTGACCTTAGGGTTTTTCTCCTAAAAGGTATAATGGACAGTAAAATGAACTGCTTGGAATTCTGTCAAGTCAGAACACTTTCCTTCATATTGTCCTTCAAAACAGTTCCTGACGCGGGGAGCTACAATGCTTTTGCAGCTCATTATTGGCTATTACTATCAAAAGTGAACCAAGTCCAGGCCTCTCAAATTTGTTAGCTGATATATTAGTGACACCCCTCCATGAAGACATAGTCCTGGGTGAGGGAGAAAGGTAGTGAATTAAGTGAAGGGCTACTGGATAAGGACTGTCATTAGCCTATTTGGGTATTTTGTGCCTTTGGAACCTCCGTAAGCCCAGTCTTGCATTTACATGCTGCATTATTGGTTGAAGGCATGCTGTATTTGTGGCTAGGCAGGTCAGTTAAAATTGTTCAAGATGGGTTAATGACATGGTCACCTGGTTTACCTTGGTGTCAGACATTTGCCATCTGTCAGAACCTCATGGCCAGCTGGGAATTGTCTACTGAAAGAATGATACCTGCATAAAGGAGGCTGACCTTGCTCCAGAATTTGGGGCATGCTCTGATTATATTGAGACATACCTCAGGCTATATGCAGCATCCTAATGCCTCAGGATCACAGGCAGCTGAACCATACTACTGTAGCCTGTCCCACTCAGAAAGATTTCTCATACTCTAGATTTTACTTGTAACTGATAGCTTTGCGGTTTACCCAGAAGTGTAATAACCATATGCCATCTCTAATATGTAGGAGGTGCTAGGGGTCAGCAAGCTGTCCTTCATTTTCAAGGGATTATACCAACGTACTGCAGATCAGGGCTTCACAAACTTTTCTATAAAGGACCAGAGTAAGTATTTTCAGCTTTGCATGCCATCCATAGTCTGACCCAGTAGCAGGAAAGCAGCCATAAACAATACATAAGCGAATGGTTATGGCTGTGTTCCAATAAGACTTAATTTACAGGTCAGGAGCAGTGGCTTGTGCCTGTAATCCCTGCACTTTGGGAGTCCAAGGTGGATGGATCACCTGAGGTCAGGAGTTTGAGACCAGCCTTGCCAACATGGTGAAATTCCATCTCTACTAAAAATACAAAATAATTAGCTGGGCATGACAGTGCATGTCTGTAATCTCAGCTACTCGGGAGGCTGAGGCAGGAGAATCACTTGAACCCAGGAGGTGAAGGTTGCAGTGAGCTGAGATCATGCCACTGCACTCCAGCCTGGGAAACAGAGTGAGACTGTGTCTCAAAACAAACAAACAAAAAAAGACTATTTACAAAACCAGCTAAGGGGTTGGATTTGGCCTTCAGGCCATAATTTGCCAACCTCTGCTCTAGACCTAAGAACATCTAGGGACTCTGAAGCAGTCAACACTGTATTCTAGGCTTATCTTCTGTCCTGTCAAGCAACATTTCTTACCAAGATGTAGGATCCTTTCCATTTTCTGGTCTCCAGTAATGGTTAGCATTATGCGCATCAACACAGGAGACCAGTATGTGACCTTGGGAAGGTGAGATGGTCCAGGATGCCTGCAGCTTAGATTATGGCGTAGAGCTAAAGAGTCAAGGGATCCTTGAAGTCAGACCATGACATTTAAAAATTTTCCCTTCCAGCTGAAAAGGAATTCGATCTAATGATCTGAATAGATAGAAACAGAAATATGCATTAGCCAAAGTGTTAGCTATATGGCAAGTTTTCCTGGCTATATTAATCTGATCCAGTAAGAAGACCACATCTGGCCCTCTTGCAACAAAGTTACCAGTCTCAGCAGTTCCACCAAGGCAAGCAGTTCCTCTTATATTTTGGTAGAGAAAGAAACTTCCATCAGCTTTTCTTTCTTACCATAACACTTAACACCATAACCCATAGAGCAAATATGCCGCCAGATAGCAAAAACAGCTCCCCAAGGAGGGAAAGATCAGTTTAAACTGGCTAATCACCATCATAATTGGACTGTCCCTGTTGCCCTACTCTTGGCTCAGACGTTGATTTCTGGTCTATTCCTTCATCTCCAGAATATAGGCTGATTTTTCACCTACAGAATTCTGGCTTTCTCAATAGAAGACTGAGTGACTAGCAGGTGCCATGAGAATTCATGGCCTGTGTACTATCCAGTAAGCACACTGGCCTCACTGTGAGGACAGTTAACTTTTCAGGATCCTTTTGAGTGAAGAACAGGAAAATGATAAACTTCCTTTTTTCCCAAACAAAAACTGAAATGGTAGTTTAAATTGTAATTCTAGGCCAGGCACAGTGGCTCACACCTGTAATCCCAATACTATGGGAGCCCAAGGTAGGTGGATCACCTGAGGTCAGGAGTTTGAGACCAGCCTGGGCAACATGGTGAAACCCCATCTCTACTAAAACTACAAAAAATTAGCCAGGCGTGGTGGCAGACGCCTGTAATCCCAGCTACTGGAGAGGCTGAGGCAAGAGAATCGCTTGAACCTGACAGGTTGAGATTGCAGTGAGCCGATATCCCGCCACTGCACTGCAGCCTGGGTAATGAGAACAGCAACAAAAACAAAACAAAACAAAACAAAAATTGTAATTCTAAAAACCACAGCTTTCAGGTATTAGTAATAATTACACCCAATTTGTTTCCCAAACCGTAACTGTGGTATTGATTTTGGCAGTTAAAAAGCAATTAAGCCAAGTGTTGGTGGAAGATATTTTATTTTAAAATAAAGTAGATGACTATTTTGATGTACAGATGGGCAAGAAGAATTCTGATTTCATTTAGGAGGCAGGGAGCACTGTTCCTACAATAAGGCAAATGTGGGATGACTCTTAACACTTTATTTTTAGTCTGTAGTTCTAATTCTTTCCTTGATTTTTTTTTATTGGACAGTTGAAAAGAGATGCATATTCTTCTACACGAGCCTGGAAGTGAGACTGTAACTTCAGAATTCTCATTTGTTGTCTTGCCTTGCTCTTATAAATGACTCATTCCTAATTGCACTTTGAAAATTTATGGGAAAATTCAAATAATTGAGGAATGAACTACCAATAAAAACATTTTCATTCCATCAATTATAGTTCTTGTATTTCATTGGTGACAGGAGGCAAATATTTGTTCTTACTGGTGACTAAAAAGTTATAGCAAAGAAAAATCTTACTTTTTTTCTGAATATTGACAGAAAAAGAAGTCTTGGGTTGCTATATTGAATTGAAATGATATTTTTCTTGTTATTATCCTTTTATAAAGCCTGTTGAGCTGCCTCTTCCCATCCTGTATCTGTTTTTAAATCATCAAATGCTTAGTGATTTCTAAAAGAGTTATGTATTCAGTGTTCTATTTATCCTAGTATTGGTGTTCTCAATCTGTAACATAGTAATGTCTTACGATATTGATACCTAAATAAAAGTTGACTTAACTGACCAGTTTTTATTTGGATTCCTCCTCCCAGTGAAATGATGAGCTGGGGCTTTGTAAGGATCTTGGCTTCATACGTGGAGAAACAGGAGACTATGCCCTGGAGAAAAGAGGATTCTGCATATTCCCTGCCAACAATAAACTAGTAGTAAGACTAGCAGGGCGAGGGCCAGAGCTTGTAAATTACTAAGGCAGAAAACCATATGGCGCCCTATTCATGGAACCACCAAGTTCAGAAGGTTTACCCTGGGTGCATTTTCATATTCAGAACTCTAAGGTAGACTCATTACTGAGCTGAGTGTCTGGCGCAGGGTGAGTACTCAAGTTTATAAGGATGAGTGAATCAATATAACTTTACATAATTTTCTCGGTTGTATAAGACTGGATCTAAATATAGAGGGCTCTAAATAAAAGAAAAGAAGAGAAAAAGAAGTTATCTTTAACTTGGGACACATTTTCCTGTCAGAAATATTTTATATTAAAGGTATTGCAGTGCCTGTATCATAGCCACCTTCCCTCTTAATCAGGTCCTCCCTAAGGAGGAAACAGTCCCAACCTGTGATCATGGCGGAAATCAGCAGTTATAAACTGTGTACAATTTTAAAAGATCATGTGTATAAATGAAGTGTAAACCTTAAAGGAAAATGGTGTTACATTTTTTTTAAAATGAGAGTTTTATAACAGTATATGAGTAGTGTTTGTCACCAGCAAAGAGCTCTAGAAGTACTACACAGAAGTAAAAATGTGAACACTGCTACAATGATCAGAAGTACCTACAAGAACAAAATATCTAAAATAGGCAGCAACCATCCCAGATGAGTTGGACCTCTAGCTGCAAGCCCCAGCAACTGACATTGCTGAGATGCAAGTGTGGGTCATCATAAGTATCCCTTAAGCTTCCTTAGTTGTCAGCATCATGGGCAGCCAGGGGTAAACAGTGTTCTCTACAGTTTGTGCTTGAAAGGTATTCTCCCTGATTCTTTGAAGGCAGTTTGTAAGATAGGTGGTTTTCATGTTCATGTAAAGAAAAGATTAGATCACATCCTGAGGTAAGTTCTCAGTTATATGCTCTGGTTTCCTAGAACGTCTTCCAAAATAGAAATATTGAGAGTCTCAATTTCTTTTCAAGTACCTCCCTAATACACTGGTTGGTAGTGTTGTTCTAAAATCAACTTCACAGCCCTTTTCACCCCACCTTGGCATAGTGCCTGAAGTTCCCACCTTCAAAGATTTGTTTCTCTTTGTGTTATGTCACTGCATCTCCGAGAAACCCCCAGGGAAAATATGACTGACGCTGGGAGTCAAGACATGAAACTCATGCTCCATAGCCACAGCTGGCCTTAATTATCATAAATTAACAGATCAGCACTCTAAAAAGGCTCAGGGAGAGTGGAAACAGAGCTGCATATATTTGATTGAAGGCTGTAAATGGGAAGAAATGAGGAAAATGGGAATGATACCTCCATGAAGTTGTGTTATGTTGTGTTTTTGAGACAGGTTCTTGCTCTGTCACCCGGGCTGGAGTGCAGTGGCACGGCCGTGGCTCACTGCAGCCTTGACCTCCCAGGCTCAAGTGACCCCCCACCTCAGCCTCTCCAGTAGTTGGGACTTCAGGCACTTGCCACCACACCCCACTAATTTTTTTCATTTTTTGTAGCGACAGGGTTCTCTCTATGTTGCCAGCGCTGGTTTTGAACTTCTGGACTCAAGCAGTCCTCCTGCCTCAGCCTCTCAAAGTTCTGGGATTATAGGTGTGAGCCACCACAGCCAGCCTGGGGTGGGGTTTTAAGGGACTCTAGCCTTTGGGAGGTAGCTAGACAGCAGTGGGTCTATGAGCACAGGGCTAAAGGGATAAGTCAAGCTAAGGATAACTGACAGGGAAGGAGATAAATTCACACTCTTTACTAGACCATGTCACCAATAATTAATATTGATTACCTTTGGTTATTGTTCATATGTTGACCCAGAGCTGCATTAAGAGCTGTCATCTCAGAAGTATTGAATCATATTTGGTTGGGTTTGGTACGGATTATCTTCTTTGAAAATTTGGTAATCCAGGTATAAAAGATAATTATCCTTACCTAACAACAGGGTGTGTTGTATGGCTAGCTGGTTGTAAAAGTATAGTTTAAACAAATAATATTTTAGCATATATTACCAGTATCATGGTTCATCTAGGATTTGAAATTTGTGGGTTGGACACCAGCAGGGGATATGAAAGACACATACAACAGGACCCTGTCCTCACAGAGTGCATGAGGTGTACACATAAGCACACAGCAGTTAGCACAGAGGTGGCGGTCAATACCTCAGCTGAACTTAACAGTTAATTGTCCTGATGTGTGATAGACAATGACTGTGTTGGTGGCATGGAAAGAAGAGAGCTCCCTGGATTGGATTTGTCAATCAGGAATCCTCTGTGGAAGCTTCATGGAAGTTTTCTTGAGGGAGACTTACTCATAGGGTTTGGATAGGAAGAAAGAGAAAAGACTTAAAAAGTATATTGAATCCTGGGTATGAATGCGTCTTGACTTGGTAAGTATGATTATTAAAATTTTTCATAAAAGCCACCAAAAGTATTGTGTAACTGAATGGAATCTAACTTGACTTTTCACTTTAAAAAAAAAAAAAGAAATTAGACATAGGTGGAAGAGCTGAAGGATTAAGTCATTGGTCTTTTGTCTTTTGTGAGATCTTTTTGTTGTTTTGTTTTTAAAACAGGGGCTTCCTCTGTCACATAGGGTGGAGTACAGTGGTGATCACTGCAGCCTCAACCTCTTGGGCTCAAGTGATTCTCCCACCTCAGCCTCCCAAGTAGCTGGGACTACAGGCGTGCATCACCACACATGGCCATTTTTTTTTTAATTTTTTTTTGTGTGTGTGGAGACAGGGGTCTCACTATGTTGCCCAGGCTGGTCTTGAACTCCCAGCCTAAAGCCATCCTCCTGCCTTGACCTCCCAAAGCACTGGGATAAAAGTACATGAACCACCAAGCCTGGCTGAGACTTTTCTTTCCTTTTTTCTTTTTTCTAGATATGATCTTAGGCAAGTCAGTTAGCCTTCTCCTCCTTCTCCTCCTCCTTCTTCTTCTCCTTCTTCTCCTCCTCCCCCTCCCCCTCCCCCTCC
>NW_012101366.1:6092117-6095843 GCF_000951045.1 Mandrillus leucophaeus
CTCCCTCACTCTGTTGCCCAGGCTGGAGTACAGTGGCGTGATCTCGGTTCACTGCAGCCTCAACCTCCCAGGCTCAGGCATTCTTCTCACCTCAGCCTCCTGAGTAGTTGGAACTACGTGCCACTACATCTGCTAATTTTTAGATTTTTTGTAGAGACAGGTTTCACCATGTTGCCCAGTCTGGTCTCAGCTACTGAACTCACGCAATCTGCCTGCCTCAACCTCCCAAAGTGCTAGGATTACAGGCTTGCACCACCATACCCCACCATCAGTTAGCCTTTCTAAACCAGTTTTCTGGTCTAAAGCCAAAAAGTTTAAATCTTCTCAGGATTTATGTGAATGTCAATTATGTTCGTCTGACTCTTTTTTCATTTCTTTGCTCTCCTTAACTCCTCTGTCAGATTCTCCCTGCCACCCTTGGGTTTTCTAATCTTCCCATATTTAAATATAAAAATGCTTACCATCTTCCCCACTTTGTTTTTCCCTTCATCTTCTGAACTCTTCTAGACACCTGGGACATCTCCTGTACTCTGTACAAAAAGTAGATGTTTGTTTCATTGGTGAGAACGTTTTTATAAATGAGTATACGATTACTTTCTGGGATTTGAGATAATTTAAAGCATAATATACCTTGCTACACCAAGATTAAAAATTGCATGGCAAAGTTCACTTAAAGGCAATCTTCTGTTTAGATAACTGGCAAGGTACTAGCACAGGGATACTATATACTTCTCTAATATGTTATTTCTACTCAAAGGACAAGTACTGTTATCAAGCGTAATAGCCATGTCATGCTTCATTCACCTTCAGACTGAGTTTTATTTAATGGTTGAGTTTCTGAGTAGCTTAGGTTTGATTTTTGTTTGTTGGTGGTGTGGTTTTAATTTGAGAGTGGAGACAGGAAGAACATTTTGTGACTTTATAAAGCAGCAGTGATTCTTAATAATTCCCTTTCAGCTTGCCACTGGCCTCACTTTGGACTCTGCTAATTTTAGCTAATCATTAACAGTTAAGGAATGCCCATTTGTATATTGTTTGTTGCTAATTAAGCCTGATTTTATCTAGCAGCCTGCAATAGCACAATCTCCCTCCTCCCCAACTGTGGAAACTATTGAGCTACAATGTTACTGTTGTTGAAGAATTTGAGTTACAAGAGTATTTTTCCTAATGGCTAATTACTAAATTTCTTTCTGGACTTAAGAAGGTTAATATGTTTCCAGTAATATTTGTGTGACTCTACTGAAAATGAGCATATTTCAAAATATGGATACATCCTGTGGAATTACTTGACATGATCAAGTGTTTGCTTCTGGAAAACCAGAGTGCCCTTAAGAATGTGCTATTTGGAAGGAAAGCAAAGACTGCCTCTAATCTGTCCTATAGTTGAAATTTAGTCTCATAATATAGCTATTTGTGTTTCTCAATTCTTAAAGCCTTTAAATTAGTTTGAATTAAATGTTCCTGTTAAAACATTTAGCACTAGTATAGGCTTCTGCTGAGAAAAGTAGTTGTTTTCCTGGTACTGTATTTTTGGTATCATTCATTGTATTTTTGTTATTTTTTTTAAATACATATTCTTTGTAGAAAATTCAAATATAGCAAGATATAAAGGAGAAAGCCAAAGTGCCCCCAACGTCCAAAGACAGTCATCAGTAGTTAGTGAACATCATTTCAGTCCTTACATTTTACAAATATGGGATCATGCCTACATGCTATTTTACAAAATGTATTTTACTCTCACCATTTTATTATGGAGATATTTTCACATCAGTGAGAATATCATCCTTTTGAAGGGCTGTAGAGTATTCCCTCACAAGGATATACCATAATTTAATACCTGTCTTCATCAAACACATTTGGTCGATTTACAGTTTTTTCCTGTTAAAATACTCCTGCAGTAAAACACCATTATATCTGCCAGCTTTACATGCTGTCCAGTTTTTTCTTTAGGATAAATTCTTAGGAGAAAAATTGCTCTAGCAAAGGATGAAAGTGGAAACTATTTGGATTTACAAAAACAGGAGATGAAAACCTGGCCCTCAACCCCAGGAACTGCCAGTTGGTTGGTTACAGGTCCCTCTGGTCTTCAGTGGTACAGCCACCACAGAACCAGGAGCCATAGTGATAAGATGCCAGCTGGAGCCAGTGTAATATAAAGATAGTGCTGCAGTGAAGAACTGGTACAAACCAGTAGCAGAGTGCAGCAAATGTCTATGACATTTGCAGAGTCAAAAATGAAGGTGGCCCAATTGAATGATATATAGTTTTCTACAAATGTGAACTATCACTCAATGACAACATTCCCTCAGTATGCTAAGCCCTGGGCCAAATACTGTACAAACACATGGAGAGAAACTCTATTTTCACACCAGCTGTGCTTTTGGTGGTTGAGCATTGTGTTTATAAGTGAAAAGATATGGAGATGCAGCCATCCTGCTAACCTCCTGATTTTATAGATGAGGCTGTTGAGATCCAAGAGGACAATTCAAGTGCCCAGAATCACTTTGCTAGAAACACAATAGTGACAAGAGCAACCCAGATCACTGTACTCCAAGTCCTTTGTTCTTTCTAATAGGCCGTGAAAGTCTTTTAGAGAAGCAGCGTAGAGGCTAAAGACACAGCTTTGGAGTCTGATGGATTTAGATTAAGATCTTGGGTTCCCCATTTTCTAACTATGTGACCTTTGATAAGTTACTTAATATCTCTTAGTTTTCTTATCTGTAAATGAGTATATTAACTTATAGAGTTATTAAGGAAATTAAATTAGATGATGTTTTAAAATATTTCAGCATAGTTCCTGGAAAGGTAAGTACTTAATAACTAATAAATTAATAGTAGCTATTTGGTTAGGGATACATCCTAAGTCATTTGGATTTTAAGATCATTGGATGTTCGGGCTGAAAGGGAAGAGACCTTTGGTCATCTAGCGCAATCATTTTGTTGTACAGATAAAGTAAAGTCCCTTGGAAGTTAAGTGACCCAGTTGAGATCCGTAGCTCCTCCATACAGAGCCTGGCTTTATACCCAAGTTTCCCAGTTCCCTTGAACTGCATTCTTTGTGTCCTTGCAAAATGAATGAAGCCAAAACTGTTTCTATGTGTTTCTCATGAAACTACTTCTAGGAATGTTCTGGTATCTGGCATAAACCTGCTTTTCATGTAGATTGTCACCATAGGCGTATGGCCTTTTTAAAGCCGTTAGAAACTAAGATATATCAAATAATGGCTTAAGAGAAAGTACTTGCAATTTGGTCATCTTAAACTCAGGTTGGATTGATTCCCTGTGGTTTCTCTAAGGAATCTTAAAGTTTCAATAATTTTGCTTTCTTTTTTCCGTAAGACCCTGCCTTCCCTAATTTGGCTCGATTTTCTCTCAAAATGATCTGAAATAAAGTTCTCAGGTGCTAAAAATGAAAAGTATTTCATTTTGGATTGTGGTTCCCTTTATACTACAGCATTTCTATTATTTGAGGATCTATGTGTTTTCAGAATACATTATGTAATATCAATCCTTACTTTGAAGGAAAATATCTTTTTTTTTTTTTTTTTTTTTGAGACGCAGCCTCGCTCTGTCGCCCAGGCTGGAGTGCAGTGGTGGGATTTCAGCTCACTGCAAGCTCCGCCTCCCGTGTTCACGCCATTCTCCTGCCTCAGCCTCCCGAGTAACTGGGACTACAGGCGCCCGCCACCTCGCCCGGCTAGTTTTTTGTATTTTTTAGTAGAGACG
>NW_012101366.1:6095893-6104545 GCF_000951045.1 Mandrillus leucophaeus
TATTTTTTAGTAGAGACGGGGTTTCACCGTGTTAGCCAGGATGGTCTCGATCTCCTGACCTTGTGATCCACCCGTCTCGGCTTCCCAAAGTGCTGGGATTACAGGCTTGAGCCACCGCGCCCGGCCTGAAGGAAAATATCACACTGATCTTTTGCCTTGAGGCATTTAGAGAAAATATTTACAACTTATCACCCCCAAGCTTTTACCCTTTTTTTTTTCTTTCTTTTTTTGGGGGAGATGGAGTTTCGCTCTCGTTGCACAGGCTGGAGTGTGATGGCATGATCTCGGCTCACCGCAACTTCCACCTCCCAGGTTCAAACAACTCTCCTGCCTCAGCCTCCCGAGTAGCAGGGATTACAGGTGCCTGCCACCATGCCCGGCTAATTTTTTGTATTTTTAGTAGACACGGGGTTTCACCATGTTGGCCAGGCTGGTCTTAAACTCCTGACCTCAGGTGATCTGCCTGTCTTTGCCTCGCAAAATGCTGGGATTACAGGCATGAGCCACCACATCCCACCCGAAGCTTTTACTCTTGGAGGAGCAATGAGAGCTATTGTATTAACAGCTAGAAAATCACACAGGGCAAGATATAATGGAGTGCTCAGTCATCAGGCCTGAACTTCAAGTGGTAAGGATTCAGAAGAAAGAAATTAGGAAAACCTACAAAAAGGAAAGCAGTCTTGAGCTTAGAAAAAAGTATAGCATGGCATATCACAGCAGAGGCAAGAAAGGCTGACTAGGACCAAGGAAGACAGGACTTTATACATGGATGTGTCTGCATGTGTACATGTGTATAATGAGAGATATATCAAAATTTTAAAAATCCTTCTACCCTTGTCTTTTCCAGGCTTTCCAATTTTCCCATTTTCACATCTCAGCACCTAAGTGTAAGAACTTGCATGGAATAGATACTCAGTAAAACGTAACTGAATTAAATCATATTTTTAGGGTAACCGTTCCCTGACTCTGCCCACGCACATACACCTTCCCATCTGTGACTCTAGTGTTATTTGTCCATCTTCTTGCTAACATGAAAACTGCATATTCCTCTAGACTTCCCTTTAGCCTATGAGTGCAGGGAGCAATAAATAGCACTGCCTTTACCTGCAAGCCCGGGTTGGAACTAGTTTCATCACTAGGGTAATGCCCAACAGTCATACCCACTGAGCTGACAAGGCTGACTTCCCATCTACTCTTTCCCCCTCCCACAACTACATACAGTATCTAGGTACTATAATCAAAAAAAAAAAAAAAGTTTCTCATATAGCTCTCAAGTAATAAATGTCAAACAAATGAGGGGTAAGAGGGACAAGATTTGAGATTCACTGAGTTAATGCAGTTAATGAAATCGTATTTCTCTGCTACATAAAACTGATTAGATAGGAATTATGAGTAGATTTGAAGAACATTTAAGAGAATGATTTAGTTTATCTTTGAGGGATTGTTGCCTGTACAATATGATCATTATTTTATCTCTTTATTTCATTCTGTGGTATACAGTTTCTTTAAGAGAACAAGGGAAAATATTTTCCCCCAGTTTTTCAAGTGTTCATTGAGTGGAATTGAAGTTTCAGGAACATGTTATGTTTATCCCATTGTTTTGTGTGCCCACCACTGAGTAACCTAGGGGGATATTGATCCTAATTTGAGAACAAAATCCTAAGCTATTAAGGCTCTATTTTCCTGGTCACCTAAAAAGCAGAATGTTCATCTTTGTCAGGAGTCCAAGTATTCTACTTTAAGGGCTCTTCCTTTCCTAAGAGACCATTCCTGATGTTCTGTGATACTTTAACCCAGTGACTGCCTGAAACACTGGATACGATCATAGGTTATCAGTCAGATTTTCTCAAAGGAAACTCAATAATCACACATAGTGCTTTCCTTGGTGAGATTGGGAATGGTATGAATTTCTATCTGACCCTGATTATTTTCAGAAAATAGCAGGAACACTGTAGCTTCCTATCTCAAAAAAGGGGAGGGTCCAAGATACTATAACTTTAGGGGCATCCCTCCATGCACATCCATGGAAGGGTGGCACAAGCATTCTTGGATGCTATCAAACATAGTGAAGAAACAGGTGCTGTGAACAGCCCTTACTGTCAAGTACTGATAGGTGTATATTTCTAATCGTTGAGGTGAAAAGTGAGTATCCAGAATACTCAGAAGAGATTACTCAAGTATCTCCTTATAAACATCAACAGTTTTAAAGTCCAGCTGACTACATTAGCTCAACTGAATATAGAAAAGTAATAAAGAAATCCACGAAATACCTTCTGGCTTTAGACTATCGGTAGGATAATGGCAATTTGAGCTTTACATTATCCATTGATTACTTATATCACACTATATATCTGGCAGGGAAGGGATGGAGACATTTACATTTGAAAAAGAAACTTTTTAAAAATAATAAAAACTTATTTTAGAATCTTCTGGTATTATCTTCAGTAACAAAAGGAATAGAAAACAGGGTGGTGATGGTATATCCAAATATATTTAAGTTTATTTTAGAGCCAGAAAGGACCCAAAGCAGTCAAGTGCCTGCCTTCTGCCCTCTGCCCCATCTAATCAACATTCTGCAGAAACCACACAAGATTAAATTGGTAATAGTCTCAAGCCAAACATTTGTATGTGTAGCCTAATTAACATATTCTTATATATTTTTGGCTATATCTTTGCATTGTCCTTTTCAGTTATATTTTTTTCCTTACTGAAAGCTTCCTGTCCTTTTCTGCTACAGGATTATAGCTGGACAGACATCCGCTGCCCCTTTGAAAAACGAAGAGATGCAGCATGCGTGTTTTGGGACAATGTAGTATACATTTTGGGAGGCTCTCAGCTTTTCCCGATAAAGCGAATGGACTGCTATAATGTAGTGAAGGATAGCTGGTATTCCAAACTGGGTCCTCCGACACCTCGAGACAGCCTTGCTGCATGTGCTGCAGAAGGCAAAATTTATACATCTGGAGGTTCAGAAGTAGGTAAGGACTCCTTAAGTATTTTGGTTTGGGGCAAATGCTTTAAAGCCAAGTATCTTGGCTTTCATATTTAAATAAACAGCTGGTATTATTTCTCCAGATACTTTCTTGGTAATTTAAATACGTGTTTGTCACATTTTAGAGCTCATCTCCCTGAAGGTTTATCTCATTCCTTTACAAACCATTAAATTACAGAATTTAGCTTCGTAGATTAATGGTCCATTTTTTATCATAATGAAGCATTAGTTGACACTATCAGAAGTATAGTTCTAAATTAGTTATTTGGGCTACATAATATTTGTTTTAAAGATTTCAGAGTTCAACTTATAGACTCTTTAAGAACTCATTACTGTATTCAGGCTTTTAAAATTTGTATTATTTTTGCTTTCTTTTTATTAGAAAAAATAATGCTCTTTTTCGTTCGTTTTATTCTTTAAGTTTTTAATGACTGTAATGGTATTCATGCTTATGAGCAGAATGAGGTGTGGGTGTGGATATAAAAACCTTTCTTATTGAATCATGTGTTAGTGTCCAGTAGTGCTCTTTTTCTAAATGAATAATTTTTCTAAATGAATATTCTAGGTGCAGACTAGACACATAATAGCTTTTATATGCTTTCATTTTCAAGTAATTTCTTCAGCATAAATAATGGGCTAATAAAGAAAACTACGAAGACCAAGTAAACAGTTATACTTTTGGTCTGCATACTTAAGTTTTTACCCCCAACTATATGTCAAATGAATAAAAAAAAATCATTTCCTAATTGTAACCATTTTCTCTCTTTAAAAGCATTCTTCACGGACTGTTATAATGTAGAATATTTCAAATACAATAAATCCTAAAGATGATAGACAGTAACTGTTCAGTGGTACTGCAGATAACTTCATTTCTTCAGCCTTTGCTAAGTGCATTTTTAGCTTAAATAGTAGTTTTTTTAATCTACTATATATTATATATTTTCCCATAGTGTCCACCCACTGAACCTACCAAAGCAGAAATGTTTAAAAAGTTAAAAATAAATTATTTTTGGTCATGACCATTGCTTCTTCTAGTTGTTATTTTCTGATCTTTACTTTTCACAGACCTTAGTTGCAATGGAGAATTATAAAGGTGGTGTTGTTTTTAAATCATTTGATATTAGCCCAGAATGGTGGGAGATGAGAAATAGTTTGGTAACTTCTAACATTTTTTGTCCTTGGGAAGGAAAAAAAAAAAAAAAAAAAAAAAGCACTTAATCTTTAGTAGTATCATTTCTAAAATTTTTTTATTGAACTCCTGCAGTGTGTAGAAGTTTCAAAACATGATGAATGTATGTTTTGCCTTTAGGTTGTGTAATCAAAATACATCAGAAATATACATCAGTATTTTGAGAATATACTCAAGCACGGAATATACTCAAGCAGTGTGATTTCAGGATATACCACACTGAGAATAGTTAGGAAGTATAGTTTTGTTAATGGTGCTATAGCTATTCCAGAATATAAAATAAGAATATGATCAGATAGTAATTTTCGTATTTTAAGGTGTGGGTCTACCATCTGTAAGGAACTATTATGCTTTTCCACTTTATATAAACATTTGAAGTATGGATAATTCCCATCATGCATAACGGGGCTTGAAGACATATATAAGGCTTCGTATTTAATTTTTCTTTTGAAATCAAATTTATTTTTCTAAAGTTTAATTACCAATTAATAAGTCTTTCCAACAGATCCTTTTAAGGATGTTTTCCAGGGTGTATACAAACAGGATTATTAGCGTTTTCTTAAACTATTCCTACACTTTGTTGTTGTTGTTGTTGATTGAGTATGAAAATGGCCCTATGACCCTAAATTCTTCCTTCCTTAACTAGTAAGATCGACAGTCAGTTCTCTCCAAACCCCCGCACACACTAAAGTTAAGTATGATGGGGCCTTTTTCTTTTACAGGAAACTCAGCTCTGTATTTATTTGAGTGCTATGATACGAGAACTGAAAGCTGGCACACAAAGCCCAGCATGCTGACCCAGCGATGCAGTCATGGGATGGTGGAAGCCAATGGCCTGATCTATGTTTGTGGTGGAAGTTTAGGAAACAATGTTTCTGGGAGAGTGCTTAATTCCTGTGAAGTTTATGATCCTGCCACAGAAACGTATGTACCTATTTAAAACTTATTTTACAGTTAATTGTATTCTATAAGCTCTGTAGGAGATGTCAAAAGACCAGAGGAACCCAACAGAAGAATTTTGTCCTTGAGTGACGAGTGTATATAAACTTTTAAGTGTGCTAGGAAATGTAGAGGAGGAGGGGGAAATTTATGATCAGCAATAAATTTGTCCTTAATTAGAAATAGATTTGTCCTTAAACAGAAATATTAGACACTGGCTCATGACATTAATAAATCATGCCTCCCTAGTTCTTTTTAGGTGGTAACTTCCTAAGTATGTTTAGATTCATGTTTATTAAATAAAATTATTCTTAAATCAACTGCTTTTAAAAAGGCAAAGTGTGTCAAAAAGGTAAAGTGCTAAAGAAATAACTGGTTAGCCAGTTTTTCTGACCTTGTAGTTAATGACGGAACACATTCAGTGTGGCCAAAGGAAATTTGCTAATCATTGAATAATGGAGAGGGGACAAGGGCAGGGGTTGTGAGTAGTGACATTAAAGCTGATGAGAACATAAAACAGATGATACCCTAGTTGTACCTTTTATGGAAACATCCAAAGAGCTTTGATAAGAAAAGTCACTTGATCATATGGCTGAATTGCCCATTGTTCTTCCCTTACTAGAACAAGTTACTGGGTAAATATGTTCACTAAAATGTTGTGCCAGAGTTGCATCAAAACTCTGGTGCTTGAAGTTTTATATTTAGGAAATATTGCCAAACTACAAAACATGGAAGTCTTCAACTCCAGCTACTGCTTTTTTAATAATTAAGAAATAAGAGACCAGGCACGGTGGCTCATGCCTGTAATCCCAGCACTTTGGGAGGCTGAGGCAGGCAGATCACTTGAGGTCAGGAGTATGAGATCAGTCTGGCCAACATGGCAAAACCTCGTCTCTACTAAAAATACAAAAACTAGCTGGGTGTTGTGGCACATGCCTGTAATCCACTACTTGGGAGGCTGAAGCAGGAAAATTGCTTGAACCCGGGAGGCAGAGGTTGCAGTGAGCCAAGATCGTGCCACTGCACTCCAGCCTGGGTGACAGAGCAAGACTCCATCTCAAAAAAAAAAAAAAAAAAATTAAGAAATAAGAGTTTAATTATAAAATATGATTATGTGCATTTATCTATTTATGATTCCCACCTATTTTTAAAAGATTTAAGGAAGCATAATCAATAACTTCTTTCCAATGCAAATAATATAAAAGCAACTTGTCTTGAAATTTGTCTTTTGTTAAAGATGTTTACCAACTTTGCTCCCTTTCATGTGAACCTCTACCTTACTTCCCATAAACCCTAGGTTCAAAAAGTGTAACAGCATACTAGTTGGAAAACTGATTCATTCTGCTGTCTAATTATTTTTTATTTCTAAAAAACTCTTAAAAGAGAAGCCATAACCATAAAAACTCCAGGTTTCTAATTTTTTACATCTTTATTCAGGCACTATCAATGTAAATTAGTATTGATTTTTTACTTACTTTTGTTCAAAGTAAAAATATAAAGAAGTTCTGCAGCTTCTGCATTTTTTAAAACTAGGTGAATATTCAGTTTCAGGAATATTTAAAAACTTACAAGACCTAGCATTTCTTTCATTTTACATATATTGAGCTTAAATTTCAATTCTCTGTGTTCCCTTCAATGCCTTTAAATTTTCACAAATGAAAAGCTAGTGTGAATATAATTATCCAACTCTCAAAATAAATGTTATATTATTTCCTTTTAAAAATGTTACCTAGTCCAGGTGTGGTGGTTCACACCTGTAATCCCAGCACTTTGGGAGGCCAAGGCTGGTGGATGAGGTCAGGAGTTCAAGACCAGCCTGACCAACATGGTGAAACTCTGTCTGTACTAAAAATACCAAAAAAAAATTAGCCAGGCATGGTGGCGCGTGCCTGTAATCCCAGCTATTCAGGAGGCTGAGGCAGGAGAATCATTTGAACCCGGGAGGTAGAAGTTGTAGTGAGCTGAGATCACACCATTGCGCTCCGGCCTGGGCAACAAGAGTGAAACTCCGTCTCAAAAAAAAAAAAAAAAAAAAAGTTAGCCAGCCAAGTTATTTTTTATAAGAATTTCTTCCCAATTTTGACATTTTAAGTGTTTTATAATTAGAGTGTGTTTAATTGGAAGTTGAAAAACTAAGCCTGTGGACCATAGAAATACAAATAACACATGTTGTCACTCATGTGGGAGCTAAAAACGTTAATCTCATGGAGGTAGAGGGTAGAATGATGGTTACCAGAGGTTGGTTAACAAGTATAGAAATACAGTTAGATAGGATAAATTCTAATATTCAGTAGTACAGTAGGGAGACTATAGTTAACAATAATTCATTGTATATTTCAAAATAGCTAGAGAAGAACTGGAATGTTCCCAAGACAAAGAAAAGATATTCCTCAGCAGCCACATGGGAGGCCTGGGTTCCTTCCCTAGCCCAAAAAGAAACAAAAAGGAAAGATAAATGTTTGCGATGATGGATAATGCAGTTACTCTGACTTGTTCATTACACATTGTATACATGTGTCAAAATATCACAGGTACCATAAAAATATGTACGTGTATTATGTATCACATTTTTAAAATCGATTTTGAAAAAGATGGAGAGGAGCAGAAGCTCATAATAAAGTAACAAACTGAAGAAAGAAATTATGCTTGTGGAAACAATGTGACACAGTTTGAGCCGTCAGAATTTTAAGAAACGCTTGCCTTTTTTTTTTTTTTTTTTTTTTGAGACAGAGTCTGGCTCTGTCACCATGCTAGAATGCAGAGGCATGATCTCGGCTCACTGCAACTTGTACCTCCCAGGTTCAAGCGATTCTCCTGCCTCAGCCTCCTGGGTAGCTGGGATTACAGGTGCACGCCACCACACCGGCTAATTTTTGTATTTTTAGTAGAGACGGGGTTTCACCATGTTGGCCAGAATGGCCTCGATCTCTTAACCTCATGATCCGCCTGCCTCGGCCTCCCAAAGTGCTGGGATTACAGGCGAAGAAATGTTTCTAAACATTAAACTTAAGATTGCAGATAGCAGGGACCTAGTTCCACCTCCGCATGTGAATTATAAGAGGAAGGGGAATTTGCGAAACTTTTTTCTAAACCTTCAGGAGATTTAGATATACATAAAAACATGCTCTCTTTTTATATCATTAACATAGTATATGGAGAAGAAAGTGATATGTAAATGGAATTTTTCCAAGTCAAATACTACGTTTAATGCATGATGATAGCTCAGTCTATAAATCTCACTGCGTGCAGGGCAGTAAAGACCTAGTTTTTACTGCTCTCCCACTTCCGAGCTGTATGCCGGTCATTTTACCTGGATGAGGGTGTGTTTTTCCTAAAAACAGGAGCCATGCTGTCCACCTCACCTTAACAGAGTACTTGGAAAATGAGAGAGGTGACTGTCAAACCATTTTTAAAACAATACATACATGTAAGACAAAAGAACTGTTAATATTTCAGAGTTAATCATGGTGCCCTAATTACGTTTTATAAAGTTAAATTCATCAAATTGTTTTGTTTGTTTGTTTGTTTGTTT
>NW_012101366.1:6104610-6119804 GCF_000951045.1 Mandrillus leucophaeus
GCGATCTCGGCTCACTGCAAGCTCCACCTCCCGGGTTCACGCCATTCTCCTGCCTCAGCCTCCCGAGAAGCTGGAACTACAGGCGCCTGCCACCTCGCCCGGCTAATTTTTTGTATTTTTAGTAGAGGCGGGGTTTCACCGTGTTAACCAGGATGGTCTCGGATCTTCTGACCTCGTGATCCACCCGCCTCGGCCCCCCAAAAGTGCTGGGATTACAGGTGTGAACCACCACGCCTGGCCGGCCATCAAATTGTTTTAAAGAAGAAATATAAACAATAATTATAGAGAGTTACACTTATGCCAAGTTTCCCTTTTGTTGTTGTTACTGTTGTTTGGAGTCTTTTGGTTTAAGTTAGCTGCTAAAAGCACAAGCCTATGTGCCAGTACCACCTTCACAATCACAAATGTCAGACTTGGGAGTGTATGCAGAAGAAGTTTTTAAATATCAGAAAAAAAATAACTAAACTCTATTGTCTGTGTGTATATGTATAATGCTGCTACTTGTGAATTAATATCCTTTAACTCTTGTGTCCACATTTATATTCTCAGCTTCATTATTTATAATAGTGGCTGTGAACAGAGCACCATGAGTTACTAAACTTGACAGAATGATAGTACTTTTTTGTTACCAGAGCAGCATAGACTTCTTAATGTAGATTTAAAGATGGACATGTGAATAGTAACAGATACTATTAATTTCCTGATTGCCTGAGGCCCATTATAAGTTTGTGTTTTACTTACACATGTATAAATAATAATTAAAGCTACGTGTGATAGAACTAGTTCATATTTCGTGCCAGCAGAGGTGTGAAGAAAGAAAAAAGAATTATTTCTTTATCTTCTAAGTATCTTCCTCTTCTTTTTTGTTCCCATATTACAAGTTTTTATGAACCTCAGGAAATGGATTTCCTCTAAAAATGTGTTTTTTAATAGTCAGATATCCTCATTTTCTTATATCCTATCAGAATTGAAAGGAATAAAATCCCTGTTTACCCCACGTATTAATAAATTACCCATAATCATTGTTAAACTTTTGTTTTCTACCCTTCTAGACATTTTGTGTGTATATGTACACATATGTGAGTAGTAAATAAGCACTTAATTAGAATAATAGACCTTTCTTATTAGTATGAGTTCTTTTACTTCCTGTAAACAAGCACACTAAAATCTTTAATTTTTTCAGATGGACTGAGCTGTGTCCAATGATTGAAGCCAGGAAGAATCATGGGCTGGTATTTGTAAAAGACAAGATATTTGCTGTGGGTGGTCAGAATGGTTTAGGTATGTGATGTTAATTCACTGTTCCACTTTCCTGATGAGTTTGCTGATACTTCCTTAAATTATTGAAGCATTTTTTAAAAATCTAGATAGCATTTGCCATGCATATTATTATATCTATTTTTATAGTTTCTGGGAATTAACATACTTGATAAAATATCGCAGGATGTTAAACATTCTTGTTTATGAAATGTCGCAGTGGTCACCAGTCATTGTGACAATTTTAGATGGCTGCTATACATTTCCAGATACCTCCTGGGGAATGATGTCACACCAGCTTAAGAACTATTGAGCAATAGAAATATGTGAACCTTAAAAAACCTTTAAAAACTTTTTAAATACAAGTTTTAAGGCTTGTATCCAGGGCCTAAATGGTAAAGTTTCCTAAATATTTTTAAACATTGCATGAAAATATCAATATTGTAATTTTTTATTTTATTTTATTTTTTTTTTTTTTTTTGAGACGGAGTCTCGCTCTGTCGCCCAGGCTGGAGTGCAGTGGCGCCATCTCCGCTCACTACAAGCTCCGCTGCCTCCTAGATTCATGCCATTCTCCTGCCTCAGCCTCCCTAGAAGCTGGGACTACAGGCGCCCGCCACCACGCCCGGCTAATTTTTTTTGTATTTTTAGTAGAGACGGGGTTTCACCATGTTGGCCAGGATGGTCTCCATCTCCTGACCTCGTGATCCGCCCGCCTCGGCCTCCCAAAGTGTTGGGATTACAGGCGTGAGCCACCGCACCTGGCCCAATATTGTAATTTTTAAATGACTAAATTTGGCATTTTATATTCGTAAATGATGTACTAAAGAATCTTAAATAATTTTATTAAATGAAAGGGAGTCGGAACTGAATCTAGACACAAGCTTCATTTTAGTCAGTACATTAAAGCATTACTTAAATGTAACAACGTCTTTTCCTTCTTGTGTCCCCGCCCATTGCTATTTTCCATAAAGTGCTAAAAGAGAGAAAAGAAGGACATTTGAATAATTATAGTCAAAGTTAATCAGAGGGGAAATCACTGATCTGTTTATTTTGCATTTTTCCAGAATAGATAGAATATGTTTAATTTTGTAGGAAAAAAATCAATATTTAAAAAGAAATATTAAATTTCTATTGTGTTAAAATAAGAGTAAGAATTTAGGTGGTGGCTATGTGGACATTCATTGTAAAATTATTACAGTTTTTCTGTGTGTTTGAAAATTTTCACAATAAAATATTGGAAAAATACAAAAAGTTATTACTTTAAGAAACCTTAGAATTTTTCATACAGTTTTTCATGTTGTTCATGTTTTATTCTTTTAAAGGTGGTCTGGACAATGTGGAATATTACGATATTAAGTTGAACGAATGGAAGATGGTCTCACCAATGCCATGGAAGGGTGTAACAGTGAAGTGCGCAGCAGTTGGCTCTATAGTTTATGTCTTGGCTGGTTTTCAGGGTGTTGGTCGATTGGGACACATTCTCGAATATAATACTGAAACAGACAAATGGGTTGCCAACTCCAAAGTTCGTGCTTTTCCAGTCACAAGTTGTTTAATTTGTGTTGTCGATACTTGTGGAGCAAATGAAGAGACCCTTGAAACATGAAAAATGAGTGGACTTCAGAATCTTCAGAGACTCAAAAATATAGCCACCAGTGCTTTGTTCCAAGAGTTTGGTGACAAAGTTTTGGTTTGGTGTTTTGGTAAAGAAAGTTTCAAGTGAAATGAGGTTCCTATTAAATAGATGTTTCTTTTATATGGATTTCCTTAATTCAAAGATCATATTTTAGCTGGCCACAAAACCAAGAACATATCTAGCAAGAAAACTTGAAAAAGTATAAGCATTTGTTAAAAATATGAATTTCTTGAATGAATTTCACATTTGTAACTATGATTTTGGCAGAATGGAAGATTGGCTCATCAGTGAAGCGCAGTATCTTAGCTCTAGATTCTGTTTTCATGCATCACAGAAGTGCTACGTGGTTAGGTCTGTTTGTGCTCAGTCAAGAACTAAGAAATAGTATGAATTGTAAGTCAAGATGGGCAACTCAGATGGAGCAGCTTAGTCTCACATAGTTTGCTTGTCTTTATTTATTTTTCTAGTGCCAAATGTATTCCATTTTTAAAGTAAGCCAGAGTGAGTCAAGGCATATACACACTTTCTCACAAAACTTCCTAAACAGATTTGGGGGTTTAATGTGTCCAACTCCTCATGAAATATATTCAATCCACTTAAATATATTCCATATTTTTAACACAAAATGTAAAGCTTAGCACCAATCATTAATTTATGTCTCTGTTTTATTCAGTGGTTAAAAAAGGATTCTGCCTCTTTAGTCCTCACTGTTAAATAAAATCCAATCATAATAAGTGATTAACTAGCAAAAGGTAAAGCTATTTATAGCAAATTTCTAGATCATTAGAAAAGCACTGGTAGTTGTACCACAATATCAGTGTTGACTTTGAACTTCTTTAAAGAGATCATGAATTATTTTCCCTTAGCCAAAACATGAGATATTTAACCTAGTTGTCTCTAAAAGTTTTGTAATCATGAGTTATATATATGTCATCTCCTATTCATTGCTTTTATGTGATCAATAAATCTTTTACAAACCCAACTACTCATTTCTTTTCTAGTAATACTTTGCCTTTTTCACTGTGTATGGAATGAACCATGTAAAGCTGTCACCATCAATGTTTTTATCTGATAATATTAAATATTTTTTAACTTAAAATAGGCCACTCAATTTATTCGTTCTTCAAGTATGTTAGGTAATGGCTGTTTTTAGAATTTGTGAAGCAGTGTCTCTTAATTTTCAGTTTTCTTTATACAGAGGTTATAATAGTCTTAAACCCTAAAAATGTTTAAATCAAAAAGGAATTAGGAAGAACATAATGATAGCTATATTTCTATTTGTGTAGAGTTTTTTAATGTACAGAACAGCTTTATTGAGATATAATTCACATACCACACAGTTCACCATTTAAAGTATACTATTCAGGCCAGGCACAGTGGTTCACGCCTGTAATCCCAGCACTTTCGGAGGCCAAGGCAGGTAGATCATTTGAGGTCAGGAGTTCAAGACCAGCCTGGCCAACATGATGAGACCCCGTCTCTACTAAAAATACAAAAATTAGCCAGGTATGGTGGTGCGCACCTGTAGTCCCAGCTACTCAGGAGGCTGAGGCAGGAGAATTGCTCGAACCTGGGAGGCAGAGGTTGCAGTGAGCTGAGATTGTGCCGCTTGATTCCAGCCTGGGCAACAGAGCAAGACTCCTTCTCAAAAGAAGAAAAAAGCAAAATACAAACATAAAAAGGAAAATATAGGGCCCCCAATCCAGTATGACCTTACTTTAATTACACCTGTAAAGACCCCATTTCCAAACGAGGTCACATTCTGAGTTTCTGGATAGACATGAATTTGGGGAGACGCTGTTCAGCACAGAAAACCTCCCAAATACCATAGCCCTAGGCAACCACTAATCTACTTTCTGTCTCTAGATTTGATTATTCTGAACATTTTTAGTAGGGTTTTCAATTTTGCACTCTATTGAAAAATGTGGCTAGTTTAATTTTTTTGAGGATGAAATATTCATTTATTATATTACAATATAGCTATATAATTTGACAATCTCCTATGTAGAATATACAGTACCTGTTTGAGATATTTTAAGTACACTAGCATTTCCTTTTAGGCTGCATCAATTGACTAGAACACACTAGTAAATACACAGGTTTGATGTGGATTATAATGAAGTAGTTTTCCTTAGTAATCTGTATCATAATTCCTAATTAGTGTCTTTTTCTGCCTTGGAAATTTCTACAGAATTGTCAATATCAGGATAGCGGGTAAAAGTACACCCACCATACTGACAAGCACATTTTCTATTTTGTTCCCCAAAACTTCCTGTCCTGTAAAGTGCTCTGCTTGCTTTTTAGTAGACATTTGATAAGTTAATGTTATATCCTTTGCAGTGATACTATTTTGATGACAAAGTAATTCAGTTTATGCTTTCAAAAATCACAATTTGGACAGAAAAGTTTAGCATCTTAAAAAAATTGTTGCTATTAAAAAAAAAAAAAAACATACACTTGTGACTTTGTGGCCTAGCTGGCAAAAACTCGACATATCGTCCCATGAAAATTTTGAGTCATGAATTATTTTGACATGACAGTATTACTAACAAAATCAAAATCAGCCATTTAATAAACAATTATTCCACCAAGCAGTCTATATTCCTTTTGCCATATATACTGTTAACAGCAAAAATTTTGGATTTGCTACATATGCACGGGTAAAGGAGTTATTCAGAGGAAATTTTGCTTTCTAAGGTTATACCAAAGACTTGAGAAAATCCAATTTACTCCCACATGGCACCAAGCCAGCTCTCACTGAGAGTCATTATTTGGACTCTTAAGTCCAAATAATTTGTCCTTTTAATGAAAGGACATTTTACAGGTGGCACCATTCAGCATTTGATAAATCCTTCCTTTAAATATCCTCCTCCCGGCCGGGCGCGGTGGCTCAAGCCTGTAATCCCAGTACTTTGGGAGGCTGAGACGGGCAGATCACGAGGTCAGGAGATCGAGACCATCCTGGCTAACATGGTGAAACCGCCTCTCTACTAAAAAATACAAAAAACTAGCCGGGCGCGGTGGCGGGTACCTGTAGTCCCAGCTACTCGGGAGCCTGAGGCAGGAGAATGGCATGAACCCGGGAGGCGGAGCTTGCAGTGAGCTGAGATCCCGCCACTGCACTCCAGCCTGGGGAACAGAGCAAGACTCCGTCTCAAAAAAAAGAGAAAAAAAAAATCCTCCTCCCTCTTTACAGTTGCCTCAAAAGACTTTAAAAAGCTTGAATCCACTTTTATCTTCCTAACCTTCCTCCTTCCCAAGATGATTCACACTACTTTAGAAAAAATTAAAATTAAAAAAAAAAAAAAGAAGTCTGTGCTGGGAAATTGTTTGAAATGTTGCCCTTATTAACTAGAAATCTTTTTACTCTCCAGAGCTTTACGCCCTCTCTCATAACAGATTTAAAATGAGGTTCAAGATCTAGTTTGAATCTTACAGAAATTCCCTCAAACATTATCTTCTAACCCTCTTTAATTTGTTCCCACTATCTATGTTTTCCAAGAGTACTTTATTTCTATAGTTGTTCTTTTGTACAGTATGCCATTCTTGTTTCATGTTATCCTCTCTGGTGATATTTTAATTTCTTTAACTTTTAAAATATTTTGGTGTTTTTGTTTTCTCTAACTTCTTTTTCTGTTTCTTTGCTTTGCTCTTTCCTATTGGCATCTGCCTTCAAATGTCTAGTCCCTGACTGTGCATTTGTATTTATAATGAGACATTTGAAAATTGATAATTCAGGGGTACAAGGGTGAGCTTAATCAGTGAACTTCATTATATGATGAGAAGACGGCCAACTATTTTTGTTGCTGGTCCATAAGAGATACATATTTTTCTGGGCTGTTTGACTCACCATTCAATAAGTATAAGCCCTCTCTGTACCTTATGTCCTAGAATCTGAAGTGTCTCTTGTTCCCTTTTACTGGGGGAGGAATCCTATCTCCTATCAAGTTGAGACAGTTGCGTCATCCAATTGGAAGGGGAGGCAGCAGTATTTTTACTCTGCCATCTTGAAGAAATCAGAAGTTTCCTTCCTGTAACCCCACTCTCCTGATTTCCACCTATACCCATCACCAAACTGATCACTACCAAGTTCTGCAAGCCCTAGGCTCTCATTGTCTCACACACACTCCACCTAGACAGTCTCAACCGGCATTCTGACCTTGCCCCTCTCTACCTTCACCAAGCACTGGGCTTACCCTCACTTAAGTTTCAGCCACCACTGGCATTATTTTAGGTATCTGATCCCAGCAGAGTCCTTATACATGCTGACATTTGCAGGAATGAGAAGTCAGTGGCTACAAAGCAATACTGGTTAACACAAGGAAATAATAAAATACATATATTAAGGTTAATGAAAGCCAAGTTTCTTGTTATCAATGGAGTTAAAAATAGAGGAAAATAAAATGAATCATGTGATTTTGGATTGAAATTGGAGATTATCAGTGTGAACTCAAGTTTTTTCTTTTTTTTCATAGTCTTTGATATAGAAGACATAATAGTTTTAATATATAAAATATAGAAATGTTTGATGTAAATGTTTGTGTTTGTTTATACTTATGTATTTCCCAGCAATGTTCATGAGAGCAAAGACATCCCAGTAGCAATAAGCACATTAAAGCTCAGATTTTGGTTTCTGAGCAGCACCAAAAGGACCCCTGGAGAAATAACTGATTTCAGGACTGGAGTAGAGAATGTAAAAATGAGCCTGGAACATGTCTAGATCAGAAAGTAAAAAAGTGCTCAAGTAATCATGGTGATTTTTTTTTTCCTTTTTCAAATGTGCAAAGGAGCTTAAAGGGCCTCCCGCTGGTCAAATTGGAGATGATTTGAGCATCAAAATAAATAATGATAGTAATGGATTATAACCCACTGAGTAACATTAGAAATCATGAGTCCATACTGATATGAATAAATAATGAGCTAAAAGTTGAATGAACAATCAGATTTTTAGATACTTTCAAAGTACCTCCCCACAAAATTCTTATTAATAACAAAAAGGAAAAGAATAACTTTATGGGAGAGCGGCTTGGCAGACACCACCTTAAGCAAGTGATCAATTGAGTATCACAAGTAACAGGACAAATTGAAACTGTGCACAACCTGCAATGTGAAAACCGCAGCATCACTTCTGTGATAATCCTGCCAAAGATGCATAATCTGAATCTAATCAAGAGAAAACATCAAACAGACCTGCACTAAGGAACTTCTACAGTATAACCAGCCTGTAGTCTTTAATGGTGTCAAGGTCATGAAAAGGAAAAACAAAAAATCTTCCAAATTGAAGGAGACAAAAGAAATATGGGTAAGCAACAATGATTCTGAACTGAACCCTTTTCCTCTAAAGGACAATATTGGGACATTTGGCAAAACATAAATGGAGTCTAAGGATTAGAGAGTAGTAGTGCATCAGTATCAATGTCCTAATTTTGTTGATTGTGTTGTGGTTATATAGAATGCCCTGGTTTGTTTGTAGAAAATATACAGTAAGTATTTGGATGATGGGGCATTAGGTCTGCAACATAGTCTCAAATGGTTCAGGAAAAAAGTTCTTTGTACTGCTATTTGTAACTTTTCCATAAATTTGTTTCAAAATAAATGAATTGCCTTGATTAAAGAAAACAAAAAACTAGTTTGGACAAGTAGTTCCCGTCCTGTAGATTCTGTCTTCAAAATCCAAACAAATTACATGAGCAAGAATGATGGCTCACTCCCAGCCCAATAATCCTAAAACCACCAGCACAAACCTGTAAACCAACAAAGTCAGATTTATTGACTTATTACAATCAAGAAGACTGCACACCAGAGGAGCTGTGGGGTGTCTCACCGTACAAAATAAAAGGTAGTTATTGTATGTTTTGGCAGGGAGAGTGAAGTTTAGGTGAAATTTAAATGAAATCTCAAAACATAGCTGTGTGTAAAGGCATTAACATCAGGTCTGGACGAGAACTGAATGTAGGGCATGTTTCCTTGGAAACTGCAAAGTTAAGAAAATATATAATGTTTTCAGAAACCGTTTATATGAATGAAGCTCTACACCTAGGTAGAAATTGAGGCTGCTTCTCTGCGTCAGAGAGACTTAGATCCTCCAGGCAAGGATGGGACGTTTCACTGGTTCTGATATAATTTCAAATAGCAACGTTTATGTGGACTTGAAAGAACAAGGTTTCTGAGTGTGTAGTAAGAATGTACTACTCACTCAAAGGGGTAATACTTTTCCGTTGCAGTATGTCCTAAAAGAAACATTGTTTCCTCTTAACGTCACGTCTGGCTTTATTTGACTCTGTTATCCATCCAGATGAAAGGCTGGGCATTTTGTTACTTTCTCAACCCAAGCTAAGTTTTACTGTCTTAGCAAGAACGACTCGGTCTCGCAAATCATAGCTAAGTCTCCTCTCAGGGCCTTGCTGAAGTTGTGCGTTTGCTTGCTCCGCTTTCCCCTCATTTTGGACCTCAAGCCTTCCTGTAGTCCGAGGCCCTGCACCGAGGTCAAACGCGCCTCCGGTCTTCACGTAACCGTTCAAGCATCCCGCCTTCCCAGGACACACTCAAGCGCCAGAGCGGTCCGCTCTTCTCAAATCTTATTGGCTCAAGTCCACGCGTTTCATGGCACTGGGGGTGGGTGAGACAGGCGGAAAAAAGCCTTCCCCGGCGCGAGAAGATGACGTCACAGCCCGGCCGGGCGCGGAAGTTGCCTGGGGCTGTCTGCCCAGTAACTGGCATCCACCGGTGCCGACCGAAGACCCCTCCGTCGGCAGCGCAGTTGCAATGGCCATTTGTCAATTCTTCCTTCAAGGCCGGTGCCGCTTTGGAGATCGGTGCTGGAACGAACATCCTGGTGCCAGGGGTGCAGGAGG
Source organism: Mandrillus leucophaeus (assembly GCF_000951045.1). NCBI lineage: Eukaryota > Metazoa > Chordata > Mammalia > Primates > Cercopithecidae > Mandrillus > Mandrillus leucophaeus. The sequence continues at coordinate 6,114,361 of NW_012101366.1, forward strand.
AGGACGGCAGCAACCGCAACAGCAGTCTTCAGGTGAATCTCCTCTGCATCCTCCGCGGTAACCGAGCCGTGAAGGGCCGGCTGGCGGGGACCGGACGTCCCACCTGTGTCCAGTGCTGGTGACCCCAACGTGTCCGCATCGCTGCCTTGCCGGCCCCACTGGGCCCTGCACAACGTTTTTAAACCGAGGGTTTTATCTACATATTATTCATGGGGTCCGTTTTTATTGAGCTTCAGAGGACCTGGGTTTGGGCCTGGATGCTTTTGCGAAACTGAGTTTTTAAATCGGAATTAACTATCGAAACTACCTTGTAGGTAAATGCCGTAATTGAATATAATTATTACTAAGTTGTTTTTTCGAGGGTGAGGCTAGCAGCTTGGGTCAGAATCAGGACTTCATTTGGGATAAGTCGTGGACTTCTTTGAAAATCTAATAAAACCGGCCAGGTGCGGTGGCTTACGCCTGTAATCCCAGCACTTTGGCTGGCCGAGGCGGGCGGATCACGAGGTCAGGAGTTCGAGACCAGCCTGACCAACATGGTGAAACCCCGTCTCTACTAAAAATACCAAAAAAAAAATTAGCCGGGCGTGGTGGCGCGCGCCTGTAATCCCACCTACTCAGGAGGCTGAGGCAGGAGAATCGCTTGAACCCGGGAGGTGAAGGTGGCAGTGAGCCAAGATCGCGCCACCCAACTCCAGTCTGGGCGACAGAGCGAGATTCTGTCTCAAAAAAAAAAAAAGAAAAGAAAAGAATATCTAATAAAACCTATAGAGCCATACCGCAGAAAAAATGCACCTGCTCATAAATTTGGGGTGAAATTGGGAAGGTGGGAAGTCCAGTTAACTCCGGGAGATGAGGAAAGGGGATGTGGAGGCCTCGTTAATCTAATCCCTGGGCCTAGATCATTGTCAAAGCTTTTTATCTTAAAGGAAAGGAGAGATTAGACGTGAAACCTTAGAACAACACAAGATTTTAAAGATCGGGTTAATAATTAGGTGCTGCCTCCCTTCCTTCCCCTCCTTTAGGGCTCTTGATGTGATGTGATGTGATGTGATGTGATGTGATGTGATGTGATGTTATTTTGAGACAGCGTCTAGCTCTCTCAGACAGCTCACTGCGACCTCCGCCTCCCAGGCTCGAGCGATTCCCACGCCTCAACCTCCCGAGTAGCTGGAATTACGGGTGCCCGCCACCATGCCCTTGAAAAGTTTTGTATTTTTAGTAGAGACAGGATTTCGCCATGTTGGCCAGACCGGTCTCGAACTCGTGACCTCAGGTGATCCGCCCGCTTCGGTCTTTCAAAGTGCTGGGATTACAGGCGTGAGTGACCGCGGCAGGCTACGTCTAACCTTTAAACCTTGTATTGCTTGATGGTTTCACGTCTGATCCCACTTAAGGGAAGACAGTCCTTTTATTTCATCCACAATTAATATAGTGAAATATTTCAAACCAAAAATTAGGACTCAGGTCTGAGGAATGTGAGTGTAAACAAAATTTAGCAGACAAACTTTGTATTTAGCTCCCAGAAACAAATGAATGTTTCTAGAATTATAAGTATGAAGACCAAAAGCAATATTTAAAAAAAAAAAAGAAAAGGAGGAAGTGAGTTTCTTCAGTTATATCATACCCCAGTGAAATTTGGAATTTTAGAAGAAGAAGATACCATTAACTCCTACTTGAAGGATCTGGTCTAGCAATCTCCACTTTTTTGTTGTTGTTATTATTAGGGTAGTTTAGAGTTGCAGGATGAACTTTCACAACTGGGCATGTTTGTCATTCCAACTTTTGATATATTTAATGGCTTATCTCCTAATTCAGTCAGAAACAAGATGAATTACCTTAATCTTGGCCCCAACAAGGAAGTGATGAGTAAATGAGATTGCTAAAGTGATTTTAAAAAACAAAACCAATATGTAAAGAGGGGAGATAATCTTTTTGACTCATTTTGATATTTATGAAATATTGGAAAGCTACTCATAGAGGAACTACATGCATTTTGTTCACATGTAAATACCATGTATAATCTCTCTGTGAAAATAGGTGTGTAGGTGCTTGCCCAGAGAAAAGACTGCATCAAATAGACTTAAGCATCTGTCCAAAAACAGAGGGTAGAATCTAATCTTTCATATTCAAGAAACTAATTCAATGTCCATTTTTCAGCCTTTACTACAATATAGGGCCTGGTGGGGGAGCAAAGAATGATAAAAACACAAGTTTTTATCCTGAAGGAGTTTATGATTTATGATGCATGCCTTCTGTCAACTCGACTATCAAGCAGTTGTTTATTTAATAAGCTTTGTCAGCTGAATTTAGTAAAATATCACTATTTTTCTATATTATTTTCTTCTGAATCTCAAACAGAAATGCAATTGGCCACTATATGATTTGTTGATATTACAACCTAACTACTGTCTGTAAATAAAAAATGAAGAGATTGTCATTTAAAATGAGTTTAAATGTAGTGCTTGTTGAATCTTTCTATGATGTCTAGACATACTAAGATACAAAGATTTTTGAGATTTAAAAGAACAGTTGCTGGACACAGTAGCTCATGCCTGTAATCCCAGCACTTTGGGAGGCCAAGGCGGCTGGATCGCTTGAGCCCAGGAGTTCGAGACCAGCCCACGCAATATGGCAAGACCCTGTCTCTACAAAAAGTACAACAATTAGCCAGACATGGTGGTGTGCAAAAAACGCCTGTGGTCCCAGCTACTCAGGAGGCTGAGGTGGGAGGATTGAGCCTGGGAGGTTGAGGTTACAGTGAGCCAAGATCATGCCACTGTCCTCCATCCTGGGCAACAGAGTGAGACCCTATCTCAATTAAAAAGAAAATAAAATAAAAAGAAAAGTTGCTAGCAAAATTATTTTGTTTTATTGTTTATTTTAGGTAATAATAGACGTGGATGGAATACCACTAGCCAGAGATACTCCAATGTCATCCAGCCATCCAGTTTCTCCAAATCCACACCATGGGGGGGCAGCAGAGATCAAGAAAAGCCATCTTTCGGTTCTTTTGATTCTGGAGCTTCAACTAACAGGAAAGAAGGCTTTGGATTGTCTGAGAACCCATTTGGTTCACTTAGTCCTGATGAGCAGAAAGATGAAAAGAAACTTCTGTAAGTGAAAGCTTTCAGGAAAATTACTATCCATTTGCTTATGTTTTTTCAAAAGCACCTACAATCTTTGTATTTTGTTTTCTCTTTTTTTGTAACATCTTTTCATAATACAATATTTTCTTTAAAAAAGAAATAATGCATTATTTTTAAATCAGAGTAAGCAAAAAAAAGTCACCCACAATCCTATCACTCATAGATAGCCACTCTTTTGCTATGTATTATCCTAAACTTTATTTCACTTAAAAATATATTATCTTTCTATAATAGTAGAGTGCCTTCCTAGGGATAATTATGCTTTTTCCACTTTGTGTTGATAACACTATATTGTGAATATCTTTCTAAGATTAGTCCTCCTTAAGTTCATTCTAACTTACAAGTCCTTTACAAAGTGTGATGTAATTTAGAACAACTTGTAAACTTGGAGGTCACTTATACCATCTCTGTCTCTCTCTCTCTATTTATTTATTTAGAGATGGAGTCTCGCTCTCTTGCCCAGGCTAGAGTGCAGTGGTGCAATCTTAGCTTGCTGCAGCCTCCGCCTTCCAGGCTCAAGCCATTCTCCTGCCTCAGCCTCCCAAGTAGCTGGTATTACAGGTGCCTGACACCACACCAGCTCATGTTTTGTGTTTTTAGTAGAGATGGGGTTTCACCATGTTGGCCAGGTTGGTCTTGAACTCTTGACCTCAAGTGATCTGCCTGCCTCAGCCTCCCAAAGTGCTGGGATTATAGGCATGAGCCACCATACCCAGTCACATATCTTATTTCTTTCTAAAACTTTTACTTGGATTATCCTATTCAAACTGATCTCATTTGATTTCCTACATTTATTGTGAGGTAGATATACGACATTTCTTAAGAATATTTACGGTAAAATTTATGGCTGGTGTCAAAACAATGCTTGGCTATCTGTAATGTTCCCTCAACTCATGGTGACCAGGATGGAATTTAAATGTAACTGGTTAGTCTTTTACTTCTCCTAATTAGATCAGAACCAGTTGTAGATATTTTGAGCCATGTACCATATACAGCTGATTTTTTTTTTAAGTAAATGAACAAACAAAACCTTACTTTCTGCATTTGTTACAGTCCTAAATTTAATACAGTTTTCTCTGTGATAATTCTCCTTTTATTGACATAGTCTAAGTAGGAAGAAACTAATTTACAGCCGAATCTACCCACGGCATTACCACAGATTAGTTATATGGATGTGGGTCTGTTTCCCCTGTTGCAAAATGTGAGAATTCGATAAAATGATCTCTGAAGTCCTATAACCCACCTTTAAAATATTATGATTCTGTATCACGTAAGTGGTACTTTGTTCTTCCCAGTTAAATGATTATTGATGTTTGTGATAATTATCAAAGGAAGATTAAAGTTACTATTTTAGATTTTAATTCCTAAAAAAAGTATGGTATCTGTGATAGTATTTATGTAAGTATATTGGTTAATGGGTCAGTGTATTGGAAAATCAAACTCATTAACTTCTCTGACATTATAATACCATTTGTAACCATATAGTTCACACTTCTATAAACTTGTGCTTTAAAGAACACTCTTCAGAAAATATAATGGAAAATATTTTGAACTATGTATTTACTAGAATTTAAATTTTCAGTTGTGGAAAACCATTAACTAAATTTTACCAAGCAGCTAAGAAGATCCTTTACTCTTTTTTGTTTGTTTTTTTTTCTTTTTGCAGGGAAGGAATTGTAAAAGATATGGAGGTTTGGGAATCATCAGGGCAGTGGATGTTTTCTGTTTATTCACCAGTGAAAAAGAAACCTAATATTTCAGGTAACTGAAAAATTGTGCATTTAAAAAATATGTTCTAAAACTATTATTTTCTAAAACCAAAAGAATGCCAAATAAAGAAATCAACCACCAACTTAGCTACAACTAGGAGACTTTGGACGTTGTTTAAAGTATTTGAGTATTCTAGCCAAACTTCATAATTTAGACATTAAGGTTGGAGAATATAGTATTTTAAGACATGTAGTTCTTGGGAGAAAACATTTAAATAAAGCCCAGGAAGAGAGTCTACATTCTTGATTCCGTGTATATACAACTTTGGAACCTCTTAGCTTCCAGTAGTGAATAGAAGAGTCACATCCTGCCTGTCATTAAGGCCTTGGCTGCCTGGTTCTGTTCTTTCTCCCCTATCTTTCCTTCTAAGAATAGTTGTGTGGAGACCCGTTCTGTGAGGAGGCTTAGCTGGGCTACAGGGATAGCAACTTTTTTTTTTTTTTTTTAGATGGAATTTCACTCTTGTCTGCCAGGCTGGAGTGCGTTGATGCGATCTCAGCTCACTGTGACCTCTGCCTCCCAGGT
>NW_012101366.1:6126619-6128041 GCF_000951045.1 Mandrillus leucophaeus
TTTTTTTTTTTTTTGTCCATAGTCCCTAAGCCCTTTCTGGGCTGAAACCTACACCACCAGGCTTTTCCAAGCCCACTCTAGGTGTTCCTGGGCCTCCATCCTTTTGAGGAAACAGTGGGTATCTTGCAGATGGGAGCCCTTGCAATCAATATCGCAGAACCTTGGGATCTTTCCTCTGTCTCAGTTCTAGTTGCTCATTTTCTGTGAGCATTTACATTGCAACGCTTCTTAGTTATTTATTTACTTGTCCATTTGACAAATATTTACTGAATTTCTTTTGTGCTAAGTGCTAGGAATATAGTGATGAGCAAGACAGACAAGATCCCTTCCTTACGAATCTTACATTCTTGAGGGAGGAAGACAATAAGTGCTGCAAATAAACTAAGATGATTTCAGATAATGATATTTTCTATAGAGAAACAACAAAGTATTAAGCCCTTAATCAGGTTAAGTATTAGTACTTGAGTATTAATCCATTCCAAATTGAACCTAATGCCTGTTGCCCTAAAGCAGTGGTTCTCAAAATGTGGATTCCTGAATAAAGTTGCCAGATAAAATATGGGACATCCAGTTATATTTAAATTTCAGATAAACAAACAGTATTTTTAATATGTGTACATCCCATGTAATATTTGAGGCACATTATACTAAAAAAAGTATTTATTGTATATCTGAAATTCAAATTTAACTGGGCATCCTGTATTTTTATTTGCTGAATCTGGCAACTTTATCCGTGAGGCCCTTTTAGGAGTTGCCTAAGTTCAAAAATATTTTCTAATAATACGAAGTGATTAATTGCCATTTTTCACTGTGGTGACATTTGCACTGTTGGTGCAAAAGCATTGATGAATAGAGCTACTTGTATCTTAGCATGAATCAAGGCAGAGGCAATAAATTACTAGTAGATGTCACAATAAAAAAAGTTTAATGCCATTTGAACTTAAGAACTTCCTTTATGAAGACATAAAAATTATTAATTTTGTTAACCCTCGACCCTGAGTACACACCTTTTTAGTATTCTGTGTGACAAAATGGGGAGCACATACAAAGTGTGTCTGCCCCATGCCCAAGTGTGATGGTTATCTTGTGTGATTGTTCATGTTGGACTGAGCTAGCCACTTTTTTCAAAGACAATATTTATTTGAAAGGAATGACAACTATGGTTATTTAGAAGAAAACAGTTGATAGTGTTTATTGCCAAAGAAAAAAATTAAAACTTTCAAGCAAAAATTGGAATTACGGAAAACTTTTTTGTCATCATGAACATGATGACTTCTCAATACTTAAAAATCTCTTCTGATGAAACGGATGGCAACATTCACAAATGTGAGGGCCACACACAGCAGCTCATGCCTGTCATCCCAGTGCTTTTGGAGGCTGAGGTAGGAGGATGGCTTGAAGCCAGGAGTTTGAGACCCCCCC
>NW_012101366.1:6128641-6142457 GCF_000951045.1 Mandrillus leucophaeus
TGTTTGGAAGTTCTGCATAACTCAGTGAACTGGCATTTTTAAAATGACTTATGTGTGATATTACAAAATTATGCATGGCTGAAAGTCCATTCTACATGCATGATAACCAGTGGATTTTAATATAATACCACAAAAAGTTCATTAGTATGGCTTGAGTCTGTGTTATAATTAACTTTTAAGAAACTGCCACTTGTCAAGTTTTGGTGTAGTATCAAAGAAAAATGTCCACGGTTACTTGAAAAAGCCATTTAAGTCTTCCTTTTCCAATACGTGTCTGTGTGAGTGCCCGTTTTCTGCATACACTTCAGTCAGAACAACATATTGCAACAGAATGAATGCAGAAACATATATAAGAATCCAGCAGTCTTCTATTAAGCCAAACATTAAGAGATGTATAAACATAAAGCAAGGCTATTAATCTTACTAAATTTTCATTTTTTGTTTTGGAAAATAGCTTTTTCATTTATGTAGATAGGTAATTGGTTTCTTTTAAATAAATTAATACTAAGTTTCTCAGTTTTCATTTCAAATGTGGTAATTATCAATGTAAGTAACCCGTGTAAACAAACATTCTTTGGGGTCCTTAATGATTTTTAAGAATGTAAAGGAGTCCTGAGACCAAAAGTTTGCGTACTTCTATCCTTTTGTGGTATTATATTAAAATCCACTGGTTTATCATGCACGTAGAATTAATCCATTGTATTAATAAATTAACTTTTTCTATGCAGCTATAATAGAATGATACTCCTTTTGCCCCATTTTACGAGACTTGAGAAGATTGTCACTCAAATCGTTTTCTGTGTTCTGTGGTTCAGATGAGGAATTCTGGTTGAGCTTGGCTGGAAGGAATAGGAGGCAATTAGGGGAACAATGTTCCTTTAGATAGAGTGGTTATCTATTCCTGGGAGGCAGTATTGGGAATGAGTCCTGCATAAAGAGAGGGTATCAGTTACGGGAAGATTTGGGGAAAACATTCCTGGCAGTAGGACTAGCTATTGCAAAGGCCCTGAGGTAAGAACAAGGTTGGCAGTGTTTACAGACTAGTGAGGCCTGAATTACTGGAGGAGAGTAAACAAGGGAAAGGAATATGACAGTAAGGCCAGAGAGATAGCCAGGGGCCAGATCATGTTGGGCCTAATTGCACTGGGCAGGCAGCCATGAAGAACTTTAAGCAAAAGAGGGACGTGATCTGATTAGGAAAAGCTAACTCAACATGCTGTGTGAGGGGGGATAAAAAAGGTCTGTTGGGAGCAGAGGCAAAAGTAGAGATAGGGAGACAGAAGACGTTGCTGCTTGTGACTAGAGTTCATAGCAGTGAAGACAGAATTGGTCATATTTGGGTTCTGTTGGAGCTTGAACTGGCAGGATACTGATTAATTAGATATAGGGAAAGAGAAATCCAAGGTGATTCCTAGGGTTTTTTGGCTTGAGGCGTCAGTAAAGATGGGGAAGACAAGTCATTAGAAGGAATCTAGGGTTCTGCTTTGAACATTTAGTCTTTCCTTTATTCTGAAGCAGGTGTCCTTTGAGTTAATAATAACTGGGTTACAAGGAATCTTTTGTAGAAAATATCTTGAACATTTTTTGCCTTTCTTAGTAAGTTTGCCCAATTACAAAGTTACAGCTTTTGGACCAGATGTGGTGGCTCATGCTTGTAATCCTAGCACTTTGGGAGGCTGAGGCAGGTGGATCACTTGAGCCCAAGAGTTTGAGACCAACCTGGGCAACATAGCGAAACCCTGTCTCTACCAGGGTGTGGTAGCACATTCCTATAGTCCCAGCTACCCAGGAGGCTGAGATGGGAGGATCACTTGAGCCCAGGAAGTTAAGGCAGCAATGAGCCACTGCACTCCAGCCTGAGTGACAGGAATGAGACCCTGTCTCAAAAATAAAAAAAAAAAACGGTTACAGTTTTTGCTTTAGAAAACTTGGAAAGTACAGAAATATATAAATAAAATAAAAATAACCTGTTATCACAGAGATAACTACTACATTTTAGTATATTTCTTTCAAAACATACACACACAAACATATTTCTTGTTTATGTATACAATTGACCCTTGAACAACATAGAGTTTAGGGGCACTGATCTTCTGTGCAGTCAAAAATCCACATACAAGCTTTGATTCCCCAAAAGCTTAACTACTAATAACCTACTGTAAGAGAAAAGAAAATGTTAAGAAAATCATAAGGGGTCAGGCGCGGTGGCTCACGCCTGTAATCCCAGCACTTTGGGAGGCCGAGGTGGGCGGATCACAAGGTCAGGAGTTCGAGACCAGCCTCGCCAATGTGGTGAAACCCCATCTCTACTAAAGATACAAAAACAATTAGCAGGGTTTGGTGGTGTATGCCTATAATCCCAGCTACTGGGGAGGCCGCGGCAGGAGAATTGCCTGAACCTGGGAGGCAGAGGTTGCAGTAAACCGAGATCACGCCACTGCACTCCAGCTTGGGCAACAGAGCAAGACTTCGTCTCAAAAAAAAAAAAAAAAAAGAAAATCATAAGGAAAAGAAAACATATTCTTCACATAGTGGAAATGGATCATCATAAAAGTCTTCATCCTTGTTGTCTTTAAGTTGAGTAGCACAGGGATAGGTGGGTTTGGTCTTGCTGTCTCAGGAGTGGCAGAGGCAGAAGAAAATCCCTGTACAAGTGGGCCCTGTACAGCTTTGTGTACAGCTGGCTCTTGAGCAGAACTGCAAGGGTCCACTTGTACAGGGATGTACAAGTTGTTCTATGTGTGTATATATGTATACCTATACATATATACATATACATATATATAATTAGGTTTGTAATCTAGTTTTTCTTTGTTTTGTTTTGTTTTTTTGAGATAGAGTTTCGCTCTTGTTGCCCAGGCTGGAGTGCAGTGGCGCAATCTCAGCTCACTACAGCCTCCGCCTTCTGGGTTCAAGTGATTCTCCAGCCTCAGTCTCCTGAGTCGCTCGGATTATAGGCATATGCCAACACGCCTAACTAATTTTTGTATTTTTAGTAGAAACAGGGTTTCGCCATGTTGGCCAGACTGGTCTTGAGCTCCTGGCCTCAGGTGATCCACCGGCCTTGGTCTCCCAAAGTGCTGGGACTACAGGCATGAGCCACCGTGTCCAGCTGTAATCTAGTTTTATTTATTTATTTATTTTTGAGGCAGAGTCTCGCTTTGTCGCCCAGGCTGGAGTGCAGTGGCGCAATCTCAGCTGACTGCCACCTCTGCCTCCCAGGTTCAAACAATTCTCCTGCCTCAGCCTCCCGAGTAGCTGGGATTACAGGCGCATGCCACCACGCCCAGCTAATGTTTTGTATTTTTAGTAGAGACGGGGTTTCACCATGTTAGCCAGGATGGTCTCGATCTCCTGACCTCGTGATCCATCTGCCTCAGCCTCCCAAAGTGCTAGGACTACAGGTATGAGCTACCGCGCCTGGCCCTAGTTTTATATTCTAATTTTTGCTTTCAGTTTGTTTCTGGTACTAAAAATATTAGAATGAGCACCCCTATACATAGTGACCTTTGTTTACATATATAACTATTTCCCAAGGTTAAATCCTGTAAATTGTATTATAAGTCACAGGATATGAATGTTTTTCAGGCTTGTGATGCTTATTAATAATTATCCCTCCCAGAAAACTTGTACCATTTTAATTCCCTTAACAATAATTTAGGAAATGATACATTTCACCACATTTGGAACAACAGTAAATACCAGCTTTTAAAATTTCTGCCAGTCTGATAAGTAAAGCATTTTATCTATATTTTAAGTTGCATTTAACTTTCATTTATTTATTATTTGATTTTTTTGTATGTGAATTGCCTGTTCATTATCTTTGCCCAAATTCATTTACTTTTCTCATTTATTTGTAAGAGCTATTTATACAGTAGGGCATTAGTTCTTCTCTTGTCATACATGTTAAAATTGCAATTTTCCTAGTGTACAATTTGCTTTGTAATTTTGCTTAGTATAGTTTCTGGCAGATTTTTTTAAATATAAGTTTGAATATAAGTGTAGTCAAATCTTTCTCTTGTGTTTGTTGTTCATTCTACCCCACCTATCTTTAGAAAATTCTTCCCCATTTAAAGATCAAAATAACCAACTATATTTTACTGTAATTTTACACTTTATTAAACATTAAGTAGAGTGTAGGCTTTAAGTTTCTTCCTTATGATTATGAAAATTTTCTAATCAACATTAGATATTTTCTTGTTTAGCACCTGTAGCTTTATTATCAAAATTATTGGCATTTATTTTAAAGATTCCAATTGATTCCTCACTTCAGGTTTTACAGACATTTCACCAGAGGAATTGAGACTTGAATACCATAACTTCTTAACCAGCAATAACTTACAGAGTTATGTAAGTTTGTTTCCTATTAATCTACTGCAATAACAGATGAGCTGTTAATTACTGCTTTCTTTATTGTGGCTTGTATTTTGGCAAAACCGACGAGGTCTATGATCTTTTTTCAGGAGAAGGCTATTTTTCTTTTCTATATTATTTTCATTTAAATTGGTTGGTTATTAAAATGATAGTATATTTTTACTTTAATAATTAGGAATATTACTATTTTTATTACAAATTACCTAACAGTCAGTCCCAGAAATGAAACCGTTTTATCATTTGACAGATATTTATTGAACATCTGTTAGGTACAGATCCAGTGATGAATGCTAGAAAAACAAAGTTAAATAAGATACAGTCTGTAATACAGATTAACACTTTCATATATCAGATATCAAAAAAAAAAAAATCTTGACAATAAGTTGAGTACCTGAAGGAAGCAGTTTAAATGCTGTATTTTTCTGTTTCTACAGTCATGATCATGCATTTCAACTAGTACATGTGTTCACCTCCCATCCAAATATAACTAACTACGTGCTGCCAGATGCTTGTGATATTAACCAGATGATACAAGGAGTTGAACAGGGAGAGGGAACTGGAGCTGGAATATCTTTGACAAACAGGCCAAGTCAATGCAAATTTTGCAAGTCATGGGCCATAAAACTGTTACATAAACCTTTCGTGATTTTGGCAAAGAAATATGTGAAGTTTTTATTGAAGAAACTAACTTAAACATACAATATTGAACTGTTATTTTTTGTCTTCCCTTTTCAGCTAAATTCTGTCCAACATTTAATAAATCAATGGAGGAACAGAGTAAATGAACTGAAAAGTCTAAATATATCAACTAAAGTAGCTTTGGTGAGTATGGGAGAGTTTTCTTGAGGGAAGTGTCTTACCTATTGCTTTTTTGAAGAGAATATTTTACTTTAGATTTGGAAAGCAAAACAAAAATTTTCTGTCAAGAATTATGATACACATTCCCAAAATAGCATCACTTAAGAGTCAAGGTCTTGAAATAGTTTTCTCTGTGTTCCTTGGTCAGAAAAGCAGAAATAGTTATGTTTTTTTTTTTTTTTTTTTTTTGAGACGGAGTCTGGCTCTGTGGCCCAGGCTGGAGTACAGTGGCGTGATCTTGGCTCACTGCAAGCTCCGCCTCCCGGGTTCACGCCATTCTCCTACCTCAGCCTCCCGAGTAGCTGGGACTACAGGCGCCCACCACCGCGCCTGGCTACTTTTTTGTATTTTTTAGTAGAGACGGGATTTCACCGTGTTAGCCAGGATGGTCTCGATCTCCTGACCTCGTGATCTGCCCACCTCGGCCTTCCAAAGTGCTGGGATTACAGGCGTGAGCCACCGCACCCGGCCAGTTATGCTTTTAAAAGCTTTTTAGGGTAAAGTTGTTAACTTTGGTAGTGCTAGTTTTGAATATGGCAAACTTATATAAATTCAAGTATTTAAAGTTATCTGTATGTAAAAAGAAATTACTTTGAACAATTATATGAATGCACATTTAGAATGTAATGTATCATTTTGCGACTGAAGAACACAGTATGTTCCTTGTCTTAAACAGAAATGCCTTTGGAAGATATATACCCACCTGTCTCCAAAGATCTATGGTCCTGACTGTAGCAAGTTCATTATCCTTATAAATAAAGTTATGATGTTTCTACACCCATTAAAAAGTTCTTAAGAATTTTATTTTAAAATAAGATATTCACATTTATAATTTTAATATTTCCAATTTCTCAGATGGTTTCTACTCTGTATAAAGGATATGAGAGTACTGTGTCCCTACACTTAGTGAATGGTTGACAGTCCCAACACCCCTCCCCTTTCTTAAATATGTGCTTCCTGAATAACTAGACTCTTGTGCAAGCTAATTTCTTTGACCTTTTAGTTGTTGTAATGCTATTTGAATTTAGTGGGACCTCTTGGAAGTAGTCTGTCCTTGTGTGGGAGGTGGGCCACCATCACCATGGATGAGAGCTGATGGAGAAAGGATAACTGAGTCCAAAGAACTGTGGAACTTCCCTCAGGGCTGGAAGGTCCCTGCTCTTTGCTAGCTGCCCAGGGCCCCCCAATAGGTGAGGATGTGGGACAACCCACCCATAGCTGACTTAACATGTATCAGTAGTTCATGCCTTCTTTATGCTGAATGGTAACCCATTGTATGGATATATTATAATTTATCATCTGCCTGTTAATGAATATTACACTGAGGAAGAGAAGCCAGACCAAAAAACAAAACCAATAGTGTAGACCATGTGATGCCATTTGTATGAAACTCTGGAAAAGACAAGTCTCATTTGTAGTGATAGAAAGCAGATAGAGTGGTTGCCAGGGACGAGGAGTTGAGAGGGAGTTGACTGGAAAGGGACACAAAAGAACTTTCAGGGAACAAAAATGTTTTGAATCTCGATTGTGGTGGTTGCAAGTTTGTTAGAACTCATTGAAATATATACAAAAAATGGATGCATTTTATTGTATTAGACTATACCTCAAAAAAAGTTGATTCTTTAAAGAATGCTCTTGAGGGCTGGGCGCGGTGGCTGACGCCTGTAATCCCAGCACTTTGGGAGGCCGAGGCAGGCAGATTATGAGGTCAGGAGTTTAAGACCAGCCTGACCAACGTGGTGAAACCCGGTCTCTACTAAAAATACAAAAATTAGCCAGGCATGGTAGTGCACGCCTGTGATCTTAGCTACTCAGGAGGCTGAGGCAGGAGAATCACTTGAACCCAGGAGGTGGAGGTTTCAGTCTCAAAAAAAAAAAAAAAACTTTTTTTGTTTGTTTTTTTTTTTTTGAGATAGAGTCTCGTTCTGTCGCCCAGGCTGGAGTGCAGTGGTGCGATCTCGGCTCACTGCAAGCTCTGCCTCCAGGGTTCACGCCATTCTCCAGCCTCAGCCTCCCGAGAAGCTGGGACTACAGGCACCTGCCACCATGCCTGGCTAATTTTTTTGTATTTTTAGTAGAGACGGGGTTTCACTGTGTTAGCCAGGATGGTCTCAATCTCCTGATGTCATGATCCACCCGCCTCAGCCTCCCAAAGTGCTGGGATTACAGGTGTGAGCCACTGCACCGGCCAGAGAATGCTTTTGAGGCTTCCAAGTGAAAGAAATCACTTATGTTTGCTTTGGATGATTAAGAAAGTCTTCTTGGAAGGAAGGAGCAAGTACAAAGTTCCTTGAAAGGAGGATTAAGATTTCAGTAAGCAGAGATGAAAGACATTTCTAGAGCACAGAAGAGCAAGAACATAAAGTACTTTCAGGGAATGGGAAATGTTTAATGGATATTTGGTCATAAGCTTTTAATTATATAATAGTGGATCTACTTCATTTCGAGTATTAAAGTTGACTGGGTATTCTATAAAGGTCCTTTTTACCTAATATCTAGATTTCTCTATAAATGCAGATCTAACCTTATAGACACTGAAAAAAATTTAAAAATATTTTTCTCATTATAATATCTGCTCATTGTAGGAATTTAGAAAGTATAAAAAAGCATAAATAAAATTTAAATCAACCGTAATTCATCAGCCAGAGACAATCACTGTTAACTTAATAATGTACATTTTTTTATGCATATTCGTATTATTAGTTGTGATTATACTGTTTATACAGTATTAGATCTTATCCTTTTCAACATCATATTATGGGCATTTTCCATGTTAAGCATTTAACTTTGCCTTTTTTAATGCACTTTTTTCTTCTCTTTTCTGTTCTTTTTTTGAGTCAGAGTCTTACTTTGTCACCCAGGCTTTCCCAGGCTCAAGTGATCCTCCCACCTCAGGTTCCCAAATAGCTGGGACCACTGGCTAATTTTTTGTAGAGATGGGGGTCTCACTGTGTTGCTGAGGCTCATCCCAGACTCATAGGCTCAAGCCCTTCACCATCTCAGCCTCCCAAAGTGCTAGGATTACAGGTGTGAGCCACCACACCCAGCCTTTAATGCACATTTTAAAAAATTGAATTTATCCATAAAATGTATAGAAAAGATACTGGAGCATTATTCATCAAGCACTTTATTATTTGCACACTTTTTTTTTTCCAGCTCTCTGACGTAAAGGATGGTGTAAATCAAGCAGCACCTGCATTTGGATTTGGCAGTAGTCAAGCAGCAACATTTGTGTCGCCAGGTAAGTGATAAAGTAATACAGGACTTAACTGATTTAGAAAAATTAGATTTTATAGGTTTCAAATTATAAGCCTGAATCACCATTTTAAATTACCTTCATAAATTCTACAACCTTCCATCATAGAACCTCAAAGCATTTGGCTCATTAGACATTTGTGAAATGGAGGCCAGATTGGGCATGTTCTTTGAAAGACACTTAAGCTTTAGAAGTCCATTTTAGGAATGGTTTTTCAGGAGTTTCGTAGAAGTACATAGCTATGATAGCAGCACCTTTGAGAACTTTCTTGTCACTGTGTTTAACAGCATAGCATTGTCTTCAGGTGGCAGCTCTGGTGAGGTAAGTAGAAACCAAAGTGAAAGTCTATTCTCTAGTCCCTGTGGTTTCTCCTTGGGTGAAGGTCAATCAAGGTGAAAATGGGATTCTTAGCAGAAAAGGCAGGAAGCAGGCTTTAGTGGGTAGTTCTAGCCTCTCATTTTTACTTTTCTCATCTCATCCTTCCAGTAAGCTTCTCAATACTGAAACATGACATAAATAAGAAAGAAAGATAGGGGAAGGAAATAATGGTGACTTTTTTTTGACTATAATAAATTTTTTTTCTGCTTTGTTTTGTTTTTTGTAGGCTTTCCAGTCAATAACAGCAGCAGTGATAATGCTCAGAACTTTAGTTTTAAAACAAACTCTGGATTTGCCGCTGCCTCTTCTGGAAGCCCTGCTGGTTTTGGGAGTTCCCCAGCATTTGGAGCTGCAGCCTCTACCAGTTCAGCTATCTCTACTTCTGCTCCAGCTTTTGGATTTGGGAAACCTGAAGTTACATCGGCTGCATCATTTTCATTCAGAAGCCCTGCAGCTTCCAGCTTTGGATCACCTGGATTTTCAGGACTTCCAACTTCCTTGGCAACAGGTTCTATTAGCGCTCCAGTGGCCCCAGCCTTTGGAGGTGGCAGTTCTGTGGCTGGTTTTGGTAGTCCGAGCTCACATTCTCACACTGCTTTTTCTAAGCCATCCAGTGACACTTTTGGAAATAGCAGCATATCCACTTCTCTCTCAGCCTCAAGCAGCATCTTTGCAACAGATAATGTGTTATTCACACCCAGAGATAAACTAACAGTAGAAGAACTGGAACAATTTCAATCCAAGAAATTTACTCTGGGAAAAATTCCATTAAAGCCTCCACCTCTGGAACTTCTAAATATTTAAAAGGGCAATTTTAAATACAAAAAAGAATGATGTTTGAAATTATTTTGAGTGATTCATATAGAGGTGCATATATGCATACATGTATTATTCATAAGGAATATAAGCTTCCATTAATAGTGATTTTAAATTTTATTTTTTCTTAAGTCTAAATATTTAAGTAAAAAGTAACAAAAACTCAGCAAGCAAGGGAATTTTTTTGTACTGTAATTTTGAATGGAACCGAAAAATTGTGCATGAATAAAGTACTTTTCTCATGCCACACCACTTTACTATCTCACCATTTAAAGTTTTAAACTTTTTTTTTAGGAAGGAGGTAATTTCTGGAACTATTAGGGGGAATATGCTCAAATATTTAGCCTACTGTTAGAATAAACATTAATAGCATGACTTCATGTTCAAGATTCTCTCAAAGAGATAAATCACAGTTTGTAAAGAGTGACAAGCTTTTATTTTTAGAACCATAGGGGCATTTCCCCCCCCATTAGTTTGAGACTGCCTCTCAACTTTGGCAGTCTCATGCACCACCATTTGAGTTTTCAACAATCTTAGGCTGCTTTTTATTTTGGCCTCACTTTTATAGAATTCTATTTATTCATCACATTAGTCTGTCAAATGGATGAGTTGTAAGAAACAAATTGTGATCTCATATGAGTAAATAATGTGTGTAGTGGGGTCAGGATTTACCAGTTTCTGTTTCTAGATCTTCTTAGGCATGGCCAGGTACGGTAGCTCACACCGGTAATCCCAGCACTTTGGGGGGCTGAGGCGGGCAGATAGATCACTTGAGGTAAGGAGAGTTTGAGACCAGCCTGGCCAATATGATGAAACCCTAACTCTACTAAAAATACAAAAAATAAGCTGGGCATGGTGGCAGGCACCTGTAATCCCAGCTACTGGGGTGGCTTGAACCCGGGAGGTAGAGGTTGCAGTGAGCTGAGATCACGCCACTGCACTCCAGCCTGGGTGACAGAGCCATACTCCGTCCCCTCTCCCCCCAACCCAAAAAAAAAAAGAATTATCGTGCGTGTTTGGATCTCCCTGTGTCCTCAGATTGAGGGAGTAAGATTTATATCTTATGTATGGATGATCCAAGAAACTAAAGGCCTGTCACGAGTTGAAGCAGGTATATCAGAGTTCTGTGCTCTCTCAGGCCTCAAAAATTACATCGCTAGCACTGCCAAAGCAGTTAGTAACACGGGTCTGGCATTGAGCTGATTTTTCTAAGTGAATATAAAACCTTATGTAATAAAAGATATACACTCCAAATGATTTTAACATATGCAAAGGATTCAGTCCTCAAAGGACCCGCATTCTCCATTTTGCTTTGTTGTTGTTGTTGTTGTTGTGACAGTCTCGCTCTGTAGCCCAGGCTGGAGCGCAATGGCGCGATCTCCTCTCACTGCAAGCTCCGCCTACCGGGTTCACGCCATTCTCCCGCCTCAGCCTCGCGAGTAGCTGGGACTACAGGCGCCTGCCACCACACCCGGCTAATTTTTTTGTATTTTTTGTAGAGACGGGGTTTCACCGTGTTAGCCAGGATGGTCTTGATCTCCTGACCTCGTGATCCGCCCGCCTCGGCCTCCCAAAGTGCTGGGATTACAGGCGTGAGCCACCCTGCCCGGCTCCATTATGCTTTTTGAGAAGCTGCATGACTCATTTGACAGTTCTGGAACCCCAGTGTTTGGGACAGAATCTATACTATACCCAGGGGATATATATTTGAAACCATGCTGGTGTAGAGATGGTAAATAGAGCATAAGTTCCTTTAGAAGGAGCAAGATTAAAACAAAAAGAGCATAAATTCCTTCTTTGGTCTCAAGCTCTAAAGACTTTCCAGTATTCGAACTAATACTTGAATCCTTGAATTTTCCTGCCCCCTGGGATGAGCCCTACACTACCTTTAAATTGCATACAAGCTCCCTGAGGTATCAGTTGAACGTCCCAGTGTCCTGGAAGGTCTCAGAGAATTCAAGTTAAAAGCCCATTGTTTCCAGCTGTGCCTGATTATAAGAATCACCTGGGGTGTTTGTTAAAATATATCTCCAGATAATATATCCAGATTACAGGGGCTGCCCTTTGGGATGGGCTTGGGAGTATGTCAACAGGTATTCCTTGTGATCTTTCAGGCAAGTTTGGGAAACAGGCCTATCCAGCTGTATTTGGGCTACTTAGTAATACCTGATTCGGGAATTTTAATTGTTGAAGTCTGTTTTCTGTGCTCCCATATACACAAAAATGTGGGAATTTAACAGAATCCAAAGTTTTTTAAAAAGCACAAATAAGTGCTACGGCTACTAAAAAAATTGAGAAACTAAAGCAGAGAGGCCCACAAAGTAGAATCTAGCACCATGCATGCATACTGGTGTCAGAAGTCAAGAAAACTGGTAACTCCCAGACCTAGGCTAAGGGGCATTGGGGCTTCAAAAAATCAGAAACAGTTAGTAATGAAGTGGCAGCAGCTGGGCATAAAGGTAGGTTGAGTGTTCAGACCCCAATAGGGAGGGAGTAGAAGGGAAAAGGCACCCACAGCAAGAGGATGTGCCAGCATCTTCTGGGTGGTATCTCCTAATCTCATATCCAGTGAGACTAGGAGAGCTGGACTGACTAAGAGGAATATCCTAAAATAGGCAAAAACAGCCTCCCTTCACAGCTGCTGCAATAGCTGTCCCTTTTACCAAAGGCCTAGAGCAAGTGACAGAATTGCAGATAAGGTATAGCAAATAAACTGATTTAACTCGCTTGATTATCTGATCACAGATTAGAATGGGAGAACAGTAACAGCTGAGAGCTGATTAGAAGGGGAGAGAAAGTGAGCTGACATTAAAACTAAAAGGAATGAAATGATTTAGCTACACAGTATTATTCATAAGAGTAAAATAATTCAACTTGAAGCATCAACAATGATTTAATTGTGGTAAATACATACACTGGAATACTAAATAGCCTTTCTAAATGACTTAATAGAGAATAACTATGAAATGTTTTCTGCAATCAGTGGACCAGAGTTTCCTATAAAAATAGCATGTACATTGTGATCCATTTGGAGGGAAATAATATATTCATGGGGGGGAGCCTAAAAGTTAACAATAATAGCTCAAATTTTAGTGAGTTTTTGCTATGTGCCAGACAATGTCCTAAGCATTCTGTATCTAGTATATTAGCAAATTGTCTCATCACAACCATGTAATCTAGGTGCTATTATAACAATCCTCATTTTCTAAATGAGAAGAGCAAGATTTGGAGACATTAAATGACCTATCCAAAGTCACTCAACTTGCAAATAGTTGAGTTGTAATTCAAATACTGAACTTAAAGGGGCCATGTTTAAACCACTCTGCTATACTAGATACTAGATTATGAGGCCACTTTGTCTTTTTTTGTATTTTCTACAATAGCATTAACTTTATATGTTTCCCCCATTTTTCTTCGTATGAGTACAATTTGCAGGTCCCACCCCAAACTTACTGAATCAGTCTGCATTTTAACAAGACCGACCAAATGATTTGTATGCACATGAACATGTGAGAAACTATTTCCTGTGTAAAGGAGATGTACAAAAATGTACACAGTATTGTTTATATAGCAAAACAGAAAGCACCAGAAGTCCATTCACGGGATAATGGATAAACTTTGGCATAATGGAATATAACTGTATAATGACTCTAGTTACTTGTATAAACAACCACCAGAAATGGGAAGGTACAGAAAAGTATGTACGATATACCATTTAAAGTACAAAAGAGCAAAACAATACTATAGTATTATTTATGGATACATAAATATAGGAATAATAGCATGTGGATAATAAGCACTGATATGATTTGGCTGTGTCCCCACCCAAAATCTCATCTTGAATTGTAATAATCCCCATGTGTCAAGAGCGGGACCATGTGGAGATAACTGAATCATGGGGCTGGTTTCCCTCATTCTGTTCCCATCATAGTGAGTTCTCATGAGATCTGATGGTTTAGGGGCTTCCCCCTTTGCTGGGCTCTTATTCTCTCTGCTGCTGCCATATGAAGAAGGATGTGTTTGCGTCTCCTTCTGCCATGATTGTAAGTTTTCTGAGGTCTAGCCAGCCATGCAAAACTATGAGTCAATTAAACCTCTTTTTTTTTTTTTTTAATTATACTTTAAGTTCTAGGG
>NW_012101366.1:6147022-6159619 GCF_000951045.1 Mandrillus leucophaeus
ATCGCAGACTGCTGTGCTAGCAATGAGGGAGGCTCCGCGGGCGTGGGACCCTCCCAGCCAGGTGTGGGATATAATCTCCTGCTGTGCCGTTTGCTAAGACCCTTGGTAAAGCGCAGTATTGGGGTGGGAGTCACTCTATTTTCCAGGTGTTGTGTGTCTCAGTTCCCCTGGCTAAGAAAAGGGATTTCCTTCCCCCTTGCACTTCCCAGGTGAGGCGATGCCTCGCCCTGCTTCAGCTCTCGCTGGTTGGGCTGCAGCAGCTGGCCAGCACCGATTGTCCGGCACTCCCTAGTGAGATGAACCCAGTACCTCAGTTGAAAATGCAGAAATCACCCATCTTCTGTGTCACTTGCACTGGGACCTGGAGACTGGAGTTGTTCCTATTCAGCCATCTTGCTCCACCCCCAAACCTCTTTTCTTTATAAATTACCCAGTCTTTATAAGCAGTGTGAGAATGGACTAATACAAGCACCAAATTCAGAATAGTGTTTACCTAGGGAAAGAAACAAAGGAATGGGATCTGAAAGGAACAGACAGGGAGCTTTATATGTGACTTTAAAAAAAAAAAAAAAGCTTAATATGATAAGCATAAAATTTGACAGTGGGAGCTGGGCATGATGGCACAAACCTGTAGTCCCTGCTACTTGGGAGGCTGAGGCAGGAGGATCACTTCGGCCCAGGAGGTCAAGGCTGCAGTGAGTCATGATCACACCACTGCACTCCAGCCTGCATGACAGAGGGGGACGCTGTTTCAAAAAAAAAATTTTTTTTAATTGATGCTGGGTGATGAGTAGTACATAGTAATACTCTGTTAACAATTTTCTGTACTTTCCCACATGCTTGAAATAAGTTTGCAAACTTTTGTATATTTGATTTAGGGGGAAAATGCCTTTTTCTCCACCCTAACTTGTGTATTATCAAGTCACTTTCAGATTTCTGCAGTTATCACTGTGAATCCACTGGTTTGCCAAATTGTGTCCAAGAGACTGTTGGATTAAATATGCCATACTGATGAGGCTTGTCATTCAAACACTGAAGCACAGGAGTGAAACTAAAGAACTGACTGTAGTGGTGGAAAATGTAATTTTTGCTATCAGACTAACGAAATATAAAAGGTACACATTTGTGGAACAAGATAAAAATATTTGATTCACTAGTTGTGTGTTTGTTTCTCTAATTACAGTGGACGAGGAAAATAATCTAGAATCAACATATTAAGTAGTTACCTTGAGGCTCTTTTCTCAACCACACATCATCAACCACCTGGAAATCTCCAGTTTCCAAATCTCAACCACATACCATCAACCACCTGGAAATCCTGTTTCCTGGTTATTTACAACGCAAGCAGCACTTAGCCCTGGCAGCAGAGAAGCAGAAGAATTGAGGAATTCTCTACCACTCCTGTAGTATCCTTTAACAGGTTAAGGGGTTGTCAGGCTTCTTTTTTAAATTTGTAAACCTATTTGAATCAATTTGTGACTCCTGAGTTCCGGCCCAGCAGAGAGTTCAGAGAGACGCAGAGCGCGGCCCGCTCCCCCAGGGCCTTCCAGGCAGGCGGGTGAACTGTGGGGCCCAGGCCGGCGGCTGAGCTGGGGTCCCCGGGCCGGCAGGTGAGCTGGGCAGATGAGCTAGGGGCCCCGGACTGGCTGCGCCCTCTGCCCTGCAGACACGGGGGGCCCTGCTGTGGCTGCCCACTGGCCGGGCGCAGGCCTTGAAGCCGAGGCGCACCTCTCTTCCCCACCCCACCTCGGTGACTGATGGCGGCGGCCTCTTCCTGCCCGGACCCCGCCGCCTGGTCTCCTGCCCGGCCTCGACGAAACCCCGCCGAGCCGCCGGGCCCAGCGCCTCTGAGTGGCGGCGGGAGAGGAGGGCCGGCCGGGAAGCATGGCGGCCGCCTGAACACCGCGCGGCGGAGACCGTTAGGGTGTGCGGGGCCCGGGAAGGCGATCTGGGGACGCAGGCAAGCTCGGCCGCCTTTTTAGACCTCGGAGCCGCGCAGGTCCGGTCCCCGGTGACCACTCTGTTCCCACTGGACGAGACCTACCGAGTCCTGAGGACAACGGACAACGGCCTTAACGGGCTTGGGAGGTGAACGAAGTCCCGACCCACGACGGGTGGAACAGTTAGCGGCCTTCGGGCGGTTGGTCTCGTTCTACCAGAGCTTGCTGTCGGAAGAGGGAAATGGTAGAATGACAAGCCACGTCTGGCCCCTTGGAAATGCCCACCACCCTTTGGGAAGATTTACTGGCCGTTTATGGAAGATCTGTGTATATAACATGAAAAAGCTGCTCTCAACACCACCCCAACCTTTTAATAGAAAACATTTGCCACATCTAGCCCTTCTAGATGGAAAGAGGTTGCTGATGTATGATAAAGTTAGAAAATCACACATCCTGTAAATTCTCATATGTTTAAAAGAAATCATAGAAAATAAATGTCTTCTGGAGACGACTTTTGGAAATGAAGTTGTTAGACGACCTCTGGAAGCGATACGTCCACGTTTGTTAAGTGGTTTAGAGGACGTGGAGTTGAAAGACCTGAGAAGGAAAAGAAGCAGCCTCTATGCCAGACTGGTCATATGTAGAAGACATTTTCATGTTCTATCCATTGTTTTGTGTGCATTTTATTCCTCACCACTGTATATATAGTTGACAACGCTAAGCTTTTTTGAAATGTCTGTTCTTTTTAGATATTCTGAAGTGCCTGATATATGTAGAAAAAATAACCTTTTGTAAATATCTTTTTGTTACATTTCATATGAAATATTGTTTGGTGGGGGAATGGCCCAATCACCTGTTGAGTAATACTCATTGTGTTTGTGCAGTGGTTCAGGGGAGGAGGGGGAAGTGCAGAGAGCTCTATGCCACTGTGCTTACGGCGAGGCAAGATTAATCATTATCTCTGCGCATTTTGTTTTACTTATCTGCGTATATAGTGTACATAAAGGACAGACAAGTCCTAATTTACAACAACTAGTCTTTCTAGATGTTAAAGAGGTTGCCAGTGTACGACAAAAGTAGAGTTAGTAAACTAATATATTTTGTACGTTTTGTTGTAGAAGTCCTAGGAAAGATTGTCTTCTGAAAATTTGAGCATTCTTTCCCACTGGGGTGATGGAGATGGGAAAGGTTCTAGGCCAAAATGTTCACATTTGGAAGACTCTTTCAAATTGGAACTGTTGTTACATGTTTGCAGTTTATTCAAGACTGCTGTGTACATAGTGGACAAATTAACTCCTTACTTGAAACATCTAGTCTATCTAGATGTTTAGAAGTGCCCGATGTATGTTAAATGTAGAGGTAGTAAAACACCACTTTGTAAATATATTTTTGCTAAAATTCATAGGGAATGCTGTCTTTTGGAAACTGAATTGTGAAGCCACCTTTGTAAGCAGTATAGTACTCTCTGTACTTGTTCAGTGGTTTAGAGTATATGGGAGGGAAGACATTGCAAAAGGTAGTATGCTAGTGTGTTCATACTTGGACATTTTCAGACACCATTTTTTGTATGTTTTGTGCATGTATCTAGATGTTAAAGAGGTTGCCAGTGTATGACAAAGTATTTAGTATAATTAGCATATTTTGTAAAAAAGAATTTGTGACTCTTTATGACTCACACCTCTCCTCCACAAGAAAAAAAAATAAGACATTACTTGAATTATCTATTATTTCAGAAACTTCTCAACTCAGAGACATTTACATAATTCGGTGGACTCAGCATATGGTCCAATATAAGGAAAAGGTTGCTTGATTGGTTAGATTGTTATTCCTCAATATTAAGGACCCATCAAATGCTACACTTAAGGATTCAATCCTAACACCTACCGTGTAGGTTTGGAATCAGGCTCTGAAGGATCACGGGAAGTTCCAGGCAAATGATGAATGCTCAAGCAAAAGAGGGAGAGGAAAAGAATAGAAACATTTCATACAAATCCAAATGGTGACAGGTGCAAAGACCAAGAAAGGAGTGCATTAAAACGCTAGAGAGTAGAGTGAATGCAGTCATTAGGGGCTACAGCCTGTGGTAACTTCCCAGAGGAAATGAATTTGAGTAGTTTTGAGAGGGAAGTGAAATCATAGTGGGAAGGAGAAATAGCCAAAATAGAAGTCACCTTCTCATAGAGACAAAATGAGCCTGTGGAGATTACATTAACCTTAGATAGAGTTTGAAAATATTATTTAGATAAAGAATATTTACTACCTCGCTGAAATTAGGCAGGTTAACTTTCCTAAGTATCACCTGTAAAATATGTAATACCCACCATCTAGTGATTTTGTGAATATTAAATGAAAAAATTAAGTGCTTAGCAGAGAAATTATGCTCTATTCTGTCATTGAGAAAAATAATGCTTGTTCACTATAGAGGATTCCAGTCACATAGAAATACATAAAATGGGTCGGGTGTGGTGGCTCATGCCTGTAAGCCCAGCCCTGTGGGAGGCCGAGGTGGGAGGATCACCTGAGTTTAGGAGTTCCAGACCAGCCTCGGCAACATGGTGAAACTCCATCTCTACAAGAAATACAAAAAATTAGCCGAGAATGGTGGTGTGTGCCTGTAGTCCCAGCTACTTGAGACGCTAAGGTGGGAGGATCGCCCGAACCAAGAAGGCAGTGGTTGCAGTAAGCTGAGACAGCCTGGGGGGCAGAGTGAGACTCCCGTCTAAAAAAAAAAAAAATACAGAAAATTAAAATTATATTTTTCTTAGGTGACTAGACCCTCCTTCTTGAGGCACTCTCTTCTGTTGACTTCTGTGACTCTGCCCCCTCCTGGTTCTCTGTCCCCTCTTTGGACACTCCTTCCTGGCCTCCTTTGCCAAGCCCTCCTCCCCTGCCTGGCCACTTTAAGACTGGAATCATTCAGGGCTCTGCCTGGGTGGTTTTCTCTTTATAATTCCTTCACAAGAACCCCCTTTCACCCACTCAACTGAGTAAACTTCTCCTTCAAGTCTTAGTGAAATTATCACTTCAGAGAGCTTATCCCTGCAACTTCATTCTGAACTTGGTCCACTATTCCAGTCTCTCGACTCACCATTTTCCCTTACAGCATTTGTACTGAAGTGACCAATGCTAGTTGGCCCTGCATGGGCAGCCTGGACACAGCATTGTGATCTAGGAAACACATTTGAGTTCAAAGCCACTCTGATCTCTTAAAGAACTCTTTCTTTTCCTTGCCCCTTCTCTCCTTCCTTCTCTTCCTCCAGTCTCTTCACTAACTTTTAACACTTTATCGACTTCAGGTTCAAACACTTGGTCAGTTAGGGAAGCCACCTTGTTGAAGAGTAATGTGTCACAGTACTGCCAAGTGACCCCAGCCACAAGATGTGGGGAAGGGAGAGCATGTCTTTGCATTGCTTCTGAGTAGGATACTTGCTTACTTACGAATGAGGGTCTCTTCCTTCCCAAGCTGAGTGAAAGCAGGCCAGGGCACAGGTTGCCATCTTGGCCAGGTGTCTGCTGTGGGCTTGTCCCACAAGAGCTAATAGACTGGTGAAGTCAGAGGCAAGAAGACAGGGCATGCTGGGCACAGTGGCTCTCGCCTATAATCCCAGCACTTTGGGAGGCTGAGGCAGGTGGATCACCTGAAGTCAGAAGTTCAAGATCAGCCCAGTCAACATGGTGAAACCCCGTCTCTACTAAAAATACAAAAATTAGCTGGGCTTAGTGGCAGGCACCTGTAATCCCAGCTACCCAGGAGGCTGAGGCAGGAGAATTGCCTGAACCCGGAGGCAGACGTTGTGGTGAGATGAGATTGATGGAACCATTGCACTCCAGCCTGGGCAACAAAAGCGAAACTCTGCCTCAAAAAAAAAAAAAAAAAAAAAAGAAGGCAAAGCAAGGCCATTCTCACCATGAGTTTCATTAAACTTGATTTCGCCACTGTTGCCACAGATATACTACATATCTCTTCCAAACACAAGGATCGTATTTTTTTTATTACGTTGTAAGGAGAATCAAAGTTAGCAAACCCTTTCCATTCTGAGCTACAGAACAGACAAGAGTACAGTTTCATCTCTTGCTTTTTGGGTAGGTTCTCAAGCAGAACTGGGTTCTTTAGAAATAATAATCTCTTCCTATTCCTATCCCTACCAACACTCTCCACCAATAGTACTTTTTTTTTTTTTTTTTGAGACAGAGTTTCACTCTTGTCACGCAGGCTGGTGTGCAATGGCACGATCTCAGCTCACTGCAACCTCTGCCTCCCGGGTTCAAGCAATTCTCCTGCCTCAGCCTCCCATGTAGCTGGGATTATAGATGTGTGCACCACGTCCCACTAATTTTTGTATTTTTAGTAGAGACAGGGTTTCACCATATTGGTCAGGCTGGTCTCGAACTCCTGACCTCAAGTGATCTACCTGCCTTGGCCTCCCAAAGTGCTGGGATTACAGACGTGAGCCACTTTGCCTGGCAACAGTGATTATTTTTAAATTAACTTCCCCCCACAGACTCTATTCTTTAGATAAACTTGACTGAGATATAATTTACATACAGTAAATTGTAATGTGTAGAGTTTGGAGGAATTGGTGGATTGTGAAAGCCCCACCAACCTCAAGATCTAGGATATCCAGCTCCCAAAGTTTCCTCAGGACCCCTGCAGTCAAGGCTCCTTTCCTCCATCCTGGGCAGTCACTGACCTGCCTTTCTGTTACTATAGATTAGACTGCATTTTCTAGAACTTTCATATTAAAGGAATCATGTAGCATGGAGTCTTTTGGCCTGGCTGCTTTCACTGGGAATAATTGTTTTGAAAGTCATTCGTTTGGTTCCTTGTGTCAGTTGTTTGCTATTTCTTTTTAATTGCTAGTAATGTGCCATTTTATGGATTTACTCTAATCTGTTTATCCATCCATTTGTTGATGAGCATGGGTTGTTCCAGTTTTTGGTACTTGTGAATAAAGCTGCTATAAACATTTGCGTGCAATTCTTTGTGTAGACGCTTACTCTTTTACAAACTTGCACCTAAGTGAAAAAAGACTTGTCCTTACAACTCTTCTGCTCTGCCCTGGACTCCCTGGGTAACCCACATAGGCCCTTCCTCTCCTCTTGTCCTTGCCC
This sequence comes from Mandrillus leucophaeus, assembly GCF_000951045.1. Lineage (NCBI taxonomy): Eukaryota > Metazoa > Chordata > Mammalia > Primates > Cercopithecidae > Mandrillus > Mandrillus leucophaeus. The sequence goes on from NW_012101366.1 coordinate 6,154,075, forward strand.
TGCGCCTCCCACCTAAGCTGAAACCCACTGCTGGGGCTGGGAATCAGGGCTATGGTCTCACTGGCCTTCAGTAATAGGGAAAATGTCATCAGTATGCTGGCAAATACCAAGCCCGGCCTAAGGCATGGCTGCAGCTGTGGCCGAGTGCAGCCCCATTTGCTGTGGACGCCACCAACAGGGGAGCCTGGGTGAGAGCAGCACATTTTAAAGACCTCTTGCCCCATTTCCCTCGTTTTTCAGTATTTCTCACATCTTGAAGCTGTCCATGCTTTGTCTCCAACCTCCCACCAAAAATCCCTCTCCTCACCCAACCCTTGACTCCTTCGCACCCCACCCGGACTTGAATCAGTTCTTTTCCTCTCTCACTAGTCACTCTCGTCTCCAGGCCTTCTCCCATTTCACCTCCCTCAGCCATCAAGAACTTCAATTTATAGTGTAAGACTCACCAGCCAGGCTGGGCACGGTGGCTCATGCCTGTAATCCCAGCACTTTGGGAGGCCAAGACGTTTGAGACCAGCCCGGCCAACATAGTGAAACCCCATCTCTACTAAAAAAAATACAAAAAATTAGCCAGGCGTGGTGGTGGGTGCCTGTAATCCCAGCTACTCAGAAGGCTGAGGCAGGAGAATCGCTTGAACCTAGGAGGCGGAGGTTGCAGTGAGCCGAGATCGCGCCACTGCACTCCAGCCCCAGCGACAGTGTGAGGCTCCATCTCAAAAAAAAAAAAAAAAAAGACTCACCAGCCAAACAGGTAGACCCGAACCCCTCTGCCTCAGTTAGGCTTGGCTGAATGTAATACTGAGACCCAAAATAACAGAAGCTCGAGCTACAGAGGTTTTTTTTCTCTCTCCCATCATGGAGTCCATAGGTGAGTAGTCCAGAACCAGAATGATGGCATTCTGGTTTCTTGAACACCAGAAACTAGACTCCCTCTGTCTTCTGCTCTGCCATCTTTGCACATGACATCCATCCTTAAGGATGCCACCTAATCCAAAATGGCAGCTGAAGCTCCAGGCCCTTTTTACCATCCACCTTCCAGGAGGAGGGAGAAAGAGCACAAGAGTTAAGCAGCATCTAACTACCTTGTTGAAAGTCACTTCTCCTGCCCTCTCACCTGGGAGAAATGACAAGGGCTACCTCAAGCTGCAAGAGAAGCTGGGGAGTGCGTGAAAAGGCAGTCACTGAGCTGTGGGTATGGCTGCCCCAAAGAAAGCTAGGAAGAGAGGCATGAATAATGGTGACTTTCAGCTTCCACCCCCACAGATGAAGGTAGAAGTTGGCATAGCAGGACCTGCGTGAGCTCTCCCTTAGGAGAGCAGGAGGAAGAATGAGGCACTCCAAAGTCTGGTAATGTGATGCTGTCATTTATGCCCATGACATTTACATGCTTATTTGTTTGATGTCTGTCTCCCCCTCCCCACACTGCTCAGCCATCAGCCGCATGAATCGTCAGTAAATCTGACCACAGCCTGGCATGAAGCCCAGCCCAAAGAAGACAATTAATACATAATTTGTGGACTGAAGGGAGATTTCTCATTGAACAAAGTGAGCCTTTCTTTGTTGGTATGGACAATTCTCAGTCAAATAAATTTAGTGGGATCTAAGCTATAAAACTATCAGCTCTGGACAAATGTGACAAAATCTGAAAGACGAAAGAAGAAGCATATCTTTATTCCAATCTATTAAACTAAATAACACTGCTGATTGTCAAATCCACTACCAAGCACATGCTGATTGGCGCTCTAAACATATGCTACTAATTCACTGCTATTTGGTGCACAATTTATGTCCGTGTTCTTGGAATCCCTTATTGTTGAGGTATAATTTATGAGCGGTAAAATACACCTATTTCTAATGGGGTTCAGTGAGTTTTGACAACTGTATACACCTGTGTAAACACTGCCACTCTCAAGATATAGGGCAATTCCATCACCCAAGAAAGTTTTCTCTTGCCTCTTTGCAAGCAATCCCCCAGTCTCTGCTCCATAGCGCTCGCTGGTCCGCTTTCTCTTGCTGTAGATGAATGTTGCCTGTTCTAGAAGTTCACAGTTTGAGTCTGGCTTCTTTCACTCAGTGGAATGTTTTTGAGATTCCTGCATGTTATTACCATGTATCAATAGTTCATTAATTTTTATTGCCAAGTAGTACTCCTATGTTTAGATGCCATAGTTTGTTCATTACTCACTTGTTGACAGGTCGTTCCTACTTTTGGGCTCTTATTAACAAAGCTGCTATAAACATTTGCATACAGATTTGGTGTGGACATATGTTTTCCGTTCTCTGTAGTAAAGTCTTAGAAGTGGAATGGTTGGGTCATATGGTCCGTGTATGCTTAACATTTAAGTTGCCAGATTCAGCAAAATACAAAAACAGAACACTCAGTTAAATTTGAATTTCAGATAAACAATGTATAATTTTAGTATAAGTCCTATGCAATATTTGAGACACACTGACACTAGAAAACTATTCACTGTTTATCTGACATTCACAGTTAACTGAACGTTCTGTATTTTATCTGGCAACCCTATTTTAAATACTCCAGCAAAATCACGAAGTTTGGTTACAGCCTGGCTCTATCATATTTATTGAGTAATGAAGGTTTGTAATCATAGTTTTAAACAACACAGAAAACTACGTAATTAAAAGTGAACGCTCTGGTGGTAGTTGCAAAAGCCTGTGAACATACTGAAAAAACTGCACTGCACACTTCATGTGGGTGAATGGTATGGTATTCAAATAAATCCTGACAAAGCTGCTTAAAAATAAAGAAGTGATAGCTCTCCCTCTTCATAGCGTCTTCTCCCTTCCCATTTGAAATGCCCCTCCCAAGAGGTCATCGCTGTGAAGTCTGGTGGGCATTCATCCCTTTTCCTCGCAGCATGCTCAGGCTGCACGGGCAGTCTGCAGTTAACTGTCCATCACCGGTACCCACTCTGCAGGCTCCCAGGGGAGATGCCGGAACTACATTTCCCAGAGTCCCTTTCACCTCGTGGTTCCATGTTCAAGTTGGCTTGCAAACGTTTCCTGCTCAATACCTGTAAGAAGGAAGGAGAGAGGCCATTCTTCTCCGGAGGCCGCTCCCCTCAGGCAGGTGGGAAACAAGAGGTTGCAGCGGCCCGCCACAACCTTGTGTGAGATGAAGCAAGGACCCTTCCTTTTTTTAGAGGCCTGTGGACCCTAACCATGGAAATAAATCTTAAGTTCCTTTAGGGGCAATTCCAGGCACCTAGCTAACCCTGAGAAGTAAATAAATAACTTGTTAAACAAGAAGATGATAGTAGCCTAAAACAATAGCTAAAGAAGTTGGAGTCCCAGAGATGTTTGCTTTCCCTATAGAAATTAAAGATGGTATCTTCCAGTATGTCCCTGAGTTGTCTTTCAGAGGCTTGGGCCCCCGACTGAGGACCCCCCAAACGGATCAGGGACATGGCAGATAGACCCCAGATAAGGGGGAAGTGAGGACTAAACTTTATTTTCCTTTGTTCAAAGTTATTTCCTGAAGGGCTTGGAGAAAGTCACTCCCCCTAACCAGTTAACTACTGACTTCACATTTTTAAACAAAGCTTCTCTTCCTTAGCCAATTGCAAACCAGAAGATGTTTAAATGTACCTATGATATGTAAGCCCCTTGCTTCAATATATCTCACCCTTTTTGGCCAAAATCAATGTGGAGCCTCCATGTATTGATTATGATTTGCCTGTAGCTTCTGTTTTCCTGACATTTACCCCTGCCCTTAAAAACCTTACCTGCAAGCCATCAAGGAGTTAGAGACTTAAGCATACGCTGACCGTTTCTCTTGCTTGGCACCCTGCAGTAAATGCCTTCTTTTCTATCACTGCAAAAACCTCAGTGTGAGTATCTGGTTTTACTGCACTGGGTGAGCAGGCCCCAGTTCACTTCTATAACCTGTGTGAACCTCTCACATTGGTCCTTCAGGCTGAGGTCACCAGCAGCAGCTTCCCTGACCTCCACTCTTTCAGCCTTTCCAATAACTGCCTACAGTAAAAGCCACCTAAATGGAATACACAGAGGCTCTTCTGATATCCTGACCCAACTGTGATACAGAGATCTATCTTGGTCGTTTTAACAGCTGAATAGTATCCCGGTGCCTAAGTGTCTTATAATGAATTTAACCTCTCCCTTATTGATGGACACTTGGGTTTTTCTAGCAATTTACTAACACAATTAATGTCAGGATGAACTTTCTTTCTTGCACGCACATACACACGTGCAAGTTCTGTATTTGCCACCCCAAGCGCATGACTGCTGAATTGTGCTTTAAGGAACTTTCCATCACACCACGGACGTGTCACATTGTTAGGTTCCTGTGATCACTGTGAGGAAGAGGAGGGGGAGGGGTCTATGGAGGCTGTAATGTCTAGACTCTTTCTTCCCGGTCTTTAGTTCACCAAATGTAGTTCAACTGTGGACAAAGGGGCTCTTTGAAGCGTCCTCTAAATTTTTAAAACTTTGTGTTTAGAGATAGGATTTTGCTTTTTTGCCCAAGCTGGTCTTGAACTCCTAGCATCAAGTAATCTTCCGATTTCATCCTCCCAAAGTGCTGGGATTACAGACATGAGCCACCACACCTGGCCTATATTTATTTATTTATTAGTTTTTTGAAACAGAGTCTCAGTCTGTCACCCAGGCTGGAGTACAGTGGCACAATCTAAGCTCACTGCAACCTCCATCTCCCGGGTTCAAGCCATTCTCCTGCCTCAGCCTCCGAGTAGCTGGGACTGTAGGCGTATGCCACCACGCCCGGCTAATTTCTGTATTTTTAGTAGAGACGGGGTTTTGCCATGTTGGCCAGGCTGGTCCTGAACTCCTGACCTCAAGTGATCCACCTGCCTTGGCCTCCCAAAGTGCAGAGATTACTGGCGTGAGGGATTACCGGTGTGAGCCACCATGCCCTTCCCCTAAATTTATTTTTTAATTGTCAAATTGTTACCAGCAGTGAAATCCATACGGGTCTGCAACAACCTCAGTTCTTGCCTCCTCAAAAGAAAGAATTAGCCCAAGGGGGCATAAGGTAGAGTGAGAGGCCAAGGCAAGTTTTACAGCAGGAGTGAAAGTTTATTAAAAAGTTTTATGGAGAGAATGAAAGAAAGTAAAATACACTTGGAAGAGGGCCAAGCGGACAACTTGAGAGAGTCAAGTGTGCTGTTTGACCTTTGCCTTTGGGTTTTATACGTTGGTATGCTTCTGGGGGGTTTCATCTCTTCTCCCCGATCTTTCCCTTGGGTTGGGCTGTCCGCATGTGCGGTGGCCGGCCAGCACCTGACAGGGGGCGCATGTGCAGTATGGTTACTGAGGTTGTACGCATGCTCACTTGAGGCGTTCTTTCCTTAACAGCGCAGTGCTGGTGGAGGAAGGTGTTATACCAGTTAAACTCCGCCATTTTGCCTATTAGTGGGTATGCTTGAGTCCAGTCACCCAACTCCTGAGATCTTATTAGTAAGTTGCTAATCACCAATTTCAGGTGTTTCTATCTATTGGGAGACAACCTTTCCCTGGCGCTGCGACCAATTATTATTTTAGAGAG
>NW_012101366.1:6160579-6176034 GCF_000951045.1 Mandrillus leucophaeus
TCCCCCTTCTTCTCCCTGTGTGCCTAGTGTGGTGTGAAAACACAGCCTGAAGATATTCTCGCCAGCTTCTTTCTGTAAGGTTCCCCACCCTTCTCCATCAGCATTCTTAACGCCACAGGGATTCCTTCCAGCCCACTTTGGAGTGGTTTCCCTCAGGCCGCAACATTTGCTGTTATTTTATCAATAAAACTTTACTGGCGCTTGGTAAACTGAACGAACAAGTATTATTTTAAAAATAAATACAGAACATAATACAACAGCCAGCAGTGTTTCTTTTTTTCTTTTTCTTTGTTTTTTGAGATGGAGTTCCACTCTTGTTGCCCAGGCTGGAGTGCAATGGTACGATCTCTGCTCACTGCAACCTCCGCCTTGTGGGTTCAAGCAATTCTCCTGCCTCAGCCTCTCAAGTAGCTGGTATTACAGGTGTGCGCCACCATACCCGGATAATTTTTTGTATTTTTAGTAGAGACGGGGTTTCTCCACGTTGGTCAGGCTGGTCTCGAACTCCCGACCTCAGGTGATCCACCCACCTCGGCCTCCCAAAGTGCTGGGATTACAGGCGTCAGCCACTGCACTCGGCCCACTGCCAGCATTGTTTCTAAAGGGCATTACAAACATTGCCCTGTTGGTATTAGTAAATATATTTGTTTTAAAGGCTCAATTTTATCAGAAGAAACCTAGAAACAGAAACTGGAATGGTGTAAAAGGCTCTACCCTATGATTATTTGGTTTTCCCAAACCTAATTTTTTTCTGGATCTGCATACATTAGCTATTCTTTATTCTTTGATAAATAGCACTTTAACTTAGCATAACTACCTAATCCCCATTTACTCATGAGATTTAGAAGAGAGGACCTCAGAAGGAAACATTATTCAACTTAAAACAAAAATCTCTAAGTAAATGATGCTTGAAGCAGATAAAAAACCAGCTAACCTACTTCCATTACTTAATTAAGAAGGTAGAATCAATATACAAGTGTTTGCTAATTTTATTCATTTTTTTGGTCAATTACATTTATGATATTCAGTGATGTCTGTTTACAATAATGTATGTGTATATACATATATATATGCAGACACTTGTAAAGAACAGGTTCTAAATTCCCCAAATCCCAATATGGCCAACATAGCTAGCATATAGAATTCCTGATTTCATGGGTACTGTTTCCTAGGGTGAGATTAAAGTATAGCTAGTAGATTCAAAGATAAATATTAAGTGGAAAATATAAGTGGTAAACAGGTATGACAAAAACCATGAGGATGGTACAAGAATGTCTGAAATTGAGAAGGCCCTGCTCTCCCTTTCATGCTGCCTAACACATCATGATTAAATAAGTAGTGTGATGCCTGATCCTCATCCATCCTTCCTGCGTTTTGTTTTGTTTTTTGTTTTTTGTTTTTGTTTTTGTTTTTGTTTTGGAGACAGAGTCTCTCTCTGTTCCCCAAACTGGAGTGCAGTGGCTCAATCATGGTTCACTGCAACCTTCGCCTCCTGAATTCAAGCAATTCTCCTGCCTTAGCCTCCGGAGTAGCTGGGACTACAGGGATACACCACCATGCCTGGCCAATTTTTGTATTTTTAGTAGAGACAGGGTTTCCATGTTGGCCAGGCCAGTCTGGAACTCCTGACCTCAGATGATCCACCCACCTTGGCCTCCCAAAGTGCTGAGATTACAGGCGTGAGCCACTGCACCTAGCCCATCCTTCATGCTTTATGTTAAATGATCAGCCACAGGTATAGCAAGTTAACTTTGTGACTTGCTCACTGTACCCTGCTCTTTCCTGCAGAGCTGGAGCAGTGAGGCAGAATCCACCTGCTAGACTAATTGTGCTATGTTTGGGTATCAGAAAAGGCCATGGAGCATTTATCTGTCCAGTGGCCAGTGAGTTGATTTGGGTTTGTTTTGCTTTTAAGAAAGAGGAAGAGGGTGGTAGTGATCTCCTCTCCAAGAGCCCTGAGCAGCTGACTTTAGGGTGTCACGGGGTCTTGCCGGCCTGGAAGCATTTCAACACCAGGCTCAGGCCCCTGCAGAGCAAATCCCATGACTCCAGTCACTGTTGTGCCAGAATTCTGTTGTGGACAATTCAGTTTAAGTAAGCAAGTCTTGAAACATCTTTTTATGTTATAGGGATTTTATGGGAAGAGAGGCTTAATTCTGCAGGATTTGATTTATGTTAGTATTAATAATTTTTGACTGATTATTTTTTCTAGAAAGGGTATGAGATGACTTATGAAAATATATACAGGCTGGGTGTGGTGGTTCACACCTGTAATCCCAACACTTTGGGAGGTCAAGGTAGGCGGATCACTTGAGCTCAGGAGTTTGAGACCAGCCTGGGCAACATAATAGCTGGGCATGGCGGTGCGCACCTGTAGTCCCAGCTACTCAGGAGGCTGAGGTGGGAGGATCACTTGAGCCCAAGAGGTGGAGATTGCAGTTAGCCAATATCACACCACTGCCCTCCAGCCTGGGCGACAGAGCAAGACTCTATCCAAAGATAAAGCTTTAGACAAGTGTATGAGAAAACAGAGGCAAAAGGGAAATGAGGACAGGAAAGAGAAAACGGAGCCACAAATGGAGACTCTAACCAAAATGTGTGCTCTACGGGCTCTGTGCTTACTGGCAGTGCTAGCAGAGCTGGTTCTTAGTTTCCTAATAGCCGGATAATGAAGGTAGCAGTGAGCTGTGTGGCTCACAGTGTCCCTAATTTTTTTCTTTTTTCTTTCTTTTTTTTTTTTTTGAGACAGAGTTCTGCTCTGTCACCCAGTCTGGAGTGCAGTGACACGATCTCGGCTCACTGCAGCCTCCGCCTCCTGGATTTAAGTGATTCTTGTGCCTCAGCCACCCAGTATCTCGGACTACAGGCATGCGCCACCATGCCCGGCTCATTTTTGTATTTTTAGTAGAGACAGGGGTTTCACCATGTTGCCCAGTCTGGTCTCGAACTCCTGGCTTCAAGTTATCCACCCACCTTGGCCTCCCAAAGTGCTGGGATTACAGCCGTGAGCCACCGTGCCCAGCCGCTAGTACTTTTTTTCTGAAAAGAGAATACAACTGCTCAGGAGAAGGCTAAGCATTCTATGTGCTGAGATCAGAAAGAAATTTCTCACGTACATGTAATGCCTTCAAAAGGGTCCTCAGTGAATGCCTTTGGATGGACCACAGTAACTTTTCAGGGCAGTTTCTTATGATGTCCTCTTGCAGAGCAGGGCGCTTCAGGTCATAGTGAGCATGGGAAATCAGTTCTACAGGGAGCCAAGATGATACCCTTTGGGGACACACCTAGATGATACCCTTTGGGGACACATCTCAGCTTGTTAGCTGAGTGGGTTTTGGAGGGCCCGATGGGTAGTCAGACCTATTATCGCTGAGCAAGCTCTGCAAACTCTTCAGCATCAGTGAGTTCAGGAAAGCATATGAATGCATATGAATAACTGTTCTGGGCTTCAGTGCTGTGTGCTTAAAGGTGCAGGGTCAGGACTAGCTGCATGAGTTGTGAGATCCAGGGTAAAATGAAAATACAGGGTTCCTTGTTCAAAAGTTAGGAATCAAGATGGTGACAATACAGCATTAAACCAACCGAAGCTCCTTTCTACGAGTGGGGCCCTGTGAGACTGCACAAGTCCACCTCTGTGAAGCTGGCCCTAGACAGGAGAGATGACGTCATGAAAAGTTGAAGAACCTGGTGAGGACACAGCCTGAAGAGAAGGTCAAGCCAAGCTTCGTTCTGCTGAGCCCCAGACTGCACACAGGTAATTCCCCAAGCTCCTAAAGACGATGTCTCTCAAATCCCAAACTCGGGTGTGGTAGGAATACTACTTTCTTTCTCATAACAAGTTAATTTTTGGCTCCACACCTCACATTACAAGGCTCACAGAAAAGTAAATGGGTAAACAAACCCCACCACCAATCACATCCTAAAACCCAGTCTCCCCTGCAGTTTTTGCATAGAAAGCTTTATTATTTGAGTTATTCAGGGTGTTTCCCCATAATGATCTCCTGTAGGAAATATTGGGGAGAACAGGGACAGTGGCATGTAGCCCCACTTGGTCTAACAGAGTGTTTTAATGAGACCTGGAGGAGGAAGGTCAGTCTCTGGGTGACAGGCAGCTGCTAGTGGGAGGATCCTGCCCCATTAGATGCTTCTCTGCCACTTCAGACTCGGGTGGGTCCATCTCCGCCTCCCAGGCTAGATGTAGCCAGGCCCCAAAGCTCAGGACATTTACAGGAGGTCTAGAGCAGGAACCACCGAAGAATCAGAACTGTTCGTTCATTCAGTGCATGTTTATTGAATACCAGCTAGGTTAGGCACTGCTCTTGGGGCTTGGGAGACAGTCAAGAATAAAACAGACCCAAATCCCTGCTCTTGTGGAGCTTGTGTACTACTTATGGAAGACAATCTGTTTTTAAATGAGTCAACCATATTGTGTCTAGGAAAATAATAAGTGCTATGTTAAAAAAATAAACGTGAAAGGAAATAGGTTATACTAGGTGTGGATATTGCTGTTACCAATAAGGGTATCAGTGACGATCTCACTGAAAATGGGCATTTGGGAAAAATACGAAGAAGTCAGAAAGCGAGCCAGGCAAATTCCTGGGGGAATGGTGTGTAGTGCACAGGCCCTGAGGTCAGAGGGCCTGGTGGGCTTGAAGCACAGCAGGAGACCGTGGGGACCTTGAGCAGAGTGGGGTTGGTACTAGGGGGTGAGGTCAGAGAGGGAGCAGTGGCTGCAGCAGGACTTGTGGAAGGATTAAGTGGCTTATTAGAGATAGAGAGGAATGAAAATTGGAGTTTAATTTTGGACATTTGATATTTGAGATGTTTATTATATATCCACATAAGTTAGGGTTAGGGTACCCATATGGAAAAAAAATGGACGTCAATCAGAAGTTAACTCTAATTGAATCACAGACCTGCATGGAACTAAATACAAAAGCTAAAATTACTATTAAAATTCTTGGAGGAAAACAGATGAAAGTCTTTGTGACTTGCTAGAAGGCAAGGATCTCCTATATAGAACAAGTAAAAGCATGGAATTTTTGTACTAACTTGATAAATTGGACTTTATTAACATTTAAAACTCTTCCTCATTGAAAGACACCATTACGAAAACAAAGAGACAGGCCAGATGCGGTGGCTCACGCCTGTAATCTTTTCACTTTGGGAAGCTGGGGTGGTTGGATTGCCTGAGGTTGGGAGTTCAAGACCAGCCTGGCCAACATGGTGAAACTAAAAATACAAAATTAGCTGGGCATGCTGGTACATGCCTGTAATCCCAGCTTCTTGGGAGACTGAGGTAGGAGAATTGCTCGAACTTGGATGACAGAGGTTACAGTGAGCCGAGATCGCGCCACTGCACTCAAGCCCAGGCAACAGAGCAAGACTCTGTCTCAAAACAAAAAAACAAAAAATGAAAACAAAACAAAACAAAAAAAAACAAGAAAACAGACAAACCAGAAAATGGGAGAAAATATTCACAACATAGAAAACTGTTACATCTTCATAAGAAGACAGATAACCCTTTGTTTTTAAATGGGCCATCTATTTGAACAGACACACAAGGATGTATAAAAATGGCCAATAAGCACATGAAAAGATGCCAATATTATTTGTCATCAGGTATCTGTAACTTAAAACCACCATGTGATACCATTACCATTGATTAAAATGGCTAAAATTTTAAAATTTACGAGTACCAAGTGTTGATGAGGATGTGGAGTAATTAGACATCCAACCATTGCTTGTGGAAATGGTACAGCTGCCTTGTAAAAGTTCGGTGGTTTTGTAAAAAGTTAACCATGCACCTACCTCCAGTAAGACCCGGACATTCCACTAGGTATTTATCAAAGAGAAATGAAAAGCTATGTCCACACAAAGACTTGTACACAAATGTTTATAGCAGATTTATTTGTAATAGCCAAAATCAGGGTGAGGGTGTGGACCCATCAACAGGTGAATAGATTGATAATTAGATATACCCACACAATGCAATACTGTTCAGCAACATGAAAGAGCAAACTTCTAATACACACAACAACATGGATCAATGTCAAAATGATGCTGAGTGGAAGAAGCCAGGCACACAAGCATACATATGGCATGACTTCATTTGTGTGAATGAAAACCAATCTACAGTGACAAAAATATTGTTGGTCCCTGGGGCTGGGAGACCTGGTGCAAAGTGACACAAAGAATCTTTTGGGGGTAATAGAGATGTTTTCTATTTTGATTGTGGTTGAGGTTTCATAGGTGTGCACAATTATCAAAATGGATTGAATGTATGTTTACTGTATATAAAATAATCCACAATGGAGTCAATGAGAAAAATAGCCAATTCTATAGGCCCCTTCTTGACCTCTCCCAGACAAGCTTTTACCCTTTTCACTCCAGACCTTTTGCTAATTGGCTAATGGGACCATAGACAAAGGTCTCCCTTTGGATCCAAAAAGGAGTATAGTAAGCTGGACAGTGGCTCTCAAGTTGCCAGAGTTTTTTGTGTTGTTTTAAATACATCTAGGAATATTCTACTACGATATCTGAGAAGGTTGTATCCTAGCCTAGAACACAGCCTAAGGCAAAAGCTTGCACGCTAATGTCTTACTGAAATATACAATCCAAGAGAAGCAGAAGTGATAGAAAAGGAGAGATGGGTCAGGAAAAGAGGGAGAACAGAGAGCAGGGGAAGGGCTGCTGAGCTTGTCACAGCTTGCAACAAACACAGCAGGTTGTTCATTCTCACAGGACATCTCAAGAGAGGCCAGAGAAACCTACTGCATTTGAAACAGTCTGTTGTTGGGGAGGAAAGGCGAGTCACTTATCTGCTGGCTTCTTTTCATCTTCTCTCAAAATCCTCATGGGGCGTCAGCTCCCCAGTACTGCTCCACGTTGTGGAAGCCGAAGCCTCTGTCAGTGGGCTGTGCACATAGGCACTCCTTGGTCTGTGGTGGCGGAGTCTGTGACCAGGGCTTTGCCACAGTGGGAGGAGTGGGAGCTTTCACTGAGACCACTTAGGCTCAGAGGGAAGGTCACTAGGGTTAGCAGGTCTGGGAGGATGCCAGACTGGTCTGGTAGAGTTGGGTGCCTGCAGTCTGTGCACAGAGAGCTCCCTATATCTGGGTGACTGGAGTTTCCAAAAAGGGTGATGGAACCAGAGGGATACTGCTGTGGTGGCGTTTCCAGACCCGGTGAGACTGATAAGAGTAAGTGCACTAATTGGAAACAACTTTACCCTCTTTTGAGTGTTACCAATTCTACTGGGTTGAATAGTGGCCCCCCAAAATTCATCTTCACCCAGAAGCCTGTGAATGGGACCTTATTTGGAAATATGCCCTTTGCAGAGGTAATCAAGTCAAGATGAGGTCAAACTGGATTAGGGTGGCCCCTAAATCCAATGACTGGCGGTGTTTTGGCCAGGCACGGTGGCTCACACCTGTAATCCAGCACATTGGGAGTCTGAGGTGGGCAGATCACCTGAGCTCAGGAGTTCAAGACCAGGCTGGCCAACATAGTGAAACCCCCTCTCTACTAAAAATACAAAAATTAGCTGGGCAAGATGGTATATACTTGTAGTCCCAGCTACTTGAGAGGCTGAGGCACGAGAATCACTTGAACCCGGGAGGTGGAGAGAAATTTGGACAGAGAGGCACAGACACCCAGGGGAGAAGGCCATGCAAAACCAGAGGCAGAGATTGCAGGGGTACTTATACAAGCCAAGGAACACTACAGATTTCCAGGAGCCACCAGTAGCTAGAAGAGGCAAAGAATAATTCTTCACTAGGGCCTTCAGAAGGAGTATGGCCCCGCCAGTACCTTGATTTCAGACTTCAAGTCTCCTTGAACTAGGAGAGAATAAATTCCTGTTGTTTTAAGTCACCAATTTGTGGTACTTTGTTATAGCAGCCCTAGAAAAACAACATATCTCCCACTACCATTAGTGTCACATCCCCAGTGTGCTGGCTTACATCATCAGACAGAAGCCGGAGGACATCCCACAGGCTTCAGCCTGCAGACCCTAGGAGGAGGTGTAAAAAACTAAGGATGGATCATGTTTACTTTGGGGATTCTTGCTACCCGAGGAAAGAGGTCTAAGGCGAAGCAGAGCTAGGTAGAAATGTTCTTCCTTCCTAAGGGTTCTGGATCTGGGCTAGAGAGGAGAGCAAAGGAGAGACAGTGGAGAGATGGAACCCTGGATGCCAGGGGGGCCCCTGTCTGAAGTCAAAGACTCAAGGGGACTCCTTGACTTAGGAACGCCTCAACACCTTACCAGAAACCTGCAGCTCAGAGAATGCACTCTGTAAGAAATCAGGGAACGCTGGGATGTGTGGATTACTGGACTCTGAGCAAATGACTAAAATCGAGCATTGCACCCTGGCCAGAGAATATGGACACCCAGTAGGGCCAGGAATGTACAGACTCAGAGCGTCAGAGTGACTGCACACCACCAGGTGGCTTAGCAAAGAGGGAGAGGGAGAAAACAGCCCACCTCACTCCCCCACCTCGCCCCCACCCCCACTCCTACCCTGAGAGCTTTGCCAGGCCAAGAGGCTGCTTTAGGAGTAGACAGAGAAGATTGCCTGGGGTGAAGATTATTCAAGAGTAATTTGGATAATAGAAGTGTTCAGGCCGGGTGCAGTGGCACACGCTTGTAATCCTAGCACTTTGGGAGGCCAAGGCAGGTGGATCATGTGAAGACAGGAGTTTGAGACCAGCCTGGCCAACATGGTGAAACCCCATCTCTACTAAAAATACAAAAATTAACTGGGAGTGGTGGTGCAGCCCTGTAGTCCCAGCTACTCAGGAGGCTGAGGCAGAAGAATCACTTGAATCTGGGAGACAGGTTGCAGTGAGCCAAGATCTTACCACTGCATTCCAACCTGGGTAATAAGAGTGAAACTCCATCTCAAAAAAAAAAAAAAGAAGTGTTCAGGGAAACCTTGGATGTGCCCAGGAAGTGCACTTCTTAAAGGGTGCTTTCCCTTGAAGAGGGAAGCATAAATTCTGCTCACGTCAGGCAAATATGTGGGGAATATTTTCTTCCTGTGAACAGTGAGTGCAAAGCTAGAAAAGATTCTCACACTTGCCCACTGGCCCCATCCTGCCCACTTCTGAGAACACAGGCTATTTCGAGAGCTCAGTAATACTACAAAGATTTTGTCAACAAGTAAACTAGAAACTCTAAACCTCTCAGCAACTTGTCAAAAGCATCAGCCAACACTGAACCCTGCCCCCTGCCCCGCCGCCACCTCCCATCCTGCAGAGGGCAGCTGGGAACAGCCAGGGACAGGGAGGACCGGGAGAGCCCCTAACTGTGATGCATTACAGGCTCCAAGCTTAGGGCCCGTGGCTTTGTCAAGGGTCTTCAAAAATATTCATATTAGAACCCTGGAAAAGTATAGAGAGGCTCCAAATACAGAGAGACAACTGGGTAGAGGCAATTAATAAATGTTTGGGGAATATATTCCAACTTCATCACTGTTACATTTAGTATTTACAAAAATTTCCTTCCATTTGAGGTGAGTGGTAGGTGGGATGGAAGGAACCCTACGTGGGGGTGGGGGTAGACATCTCCAGAGGCCCAGGTCCTTCCCAGGAAGAGTGGCCAATCGATCTAACTGAGGGACAATGGACCTGTGCACAGAGTCCTACAGGGACCCTCACTAGGCAGTGATAGGAGGTGATACTGGCTCAGGAACCATGCCCTGCGGAACTGTGGGCATTGAGTGCTCACTGGAGAGGGAAGAAACGGCAGCGCTAAGCATAGCTGTTTTTTCTGGTCCAGGATGGCCCCAAGTGAAAGAGACATTGCTGATATATTTAGCCAAAAACATTGTTCACTAAAACTACCTATTCGGAAATTACTCAGACAGGCATTCCCTCTGATTTAGAGTCCATTAATTATTTTGTCTTCTGGAATGAGCCATCCAGTCTAGGGCAGTGTTATGACTGAATTGTGTCTCCCCAGAATTCACATATTGAAGTCCTGCCCTGCAGTGCCGCAGAATGTGACTGGGTTTGAAGATAAGATCTTCAAAGAAGTGATTAAGGTGAAATGAGGGCATATGGGAGGGCCCTAACCCAGGGTGATTGGTGTCCTCACAAGAAGAGAGTAGGACACAGGCGTGTGTGTACATAGCAAGAAGGCGGCCATCTGAAAGCTAACGAAAGAAGTCTCAGAACAAACCAACCCGCCAACACCTTGATCTCAGACATCAGCCTCCAGAACTGTGAGAAGAAAATTTCTGTGATTCAGGGTTCCCAGTCTGTGCTACTTTGTTATGGCAGCCCTAGCAAACTAGTACAGGCAGCATCCTGGTGACAAGAGATCACTTCGTTGGAAGCATCAGACATGCCTCAGGCAGGATCAGAAGTTGCACAGAGGCTTAGAGCTTGGGAGTAAATGAGTTTTAGTTTTCAGCTTCCCTGCTCAGGTCTACTAGCGGAAATGAAAACATCTAGGATCACTCCTTAGGGCTCCCAAGGACCCTCTCCTGGAGGGATTTAACAGAACAGAACCCAGGAGAGAAGAGGCAAGGGACAGCCAGGGGGTGTATTATTCCACACCTGTGGAGCTCAGGAACAGTGCTACCTATGGCACTTCCTGTTGATTGATATTTGAGAACAAGCCCAGGCAAAATGGATGCAGCTAGGAAGCCTTGCTCAGTGTGCAGCTAAATTGAGGACACATTCCAAGATGCCAGTGGCCAAGGCCCCTCAGCCAGACCCCAGATGCCAAAAAAGGAGACCATGACCCACGTATTGTGCCCAGAGCAACAGCCGGGCAATTGTGTCTGGCTGTGAAATTCCAGTCCCAGGTCAGCACTGGCCAACAGGCTGCTGCACTTAGATGTTATAGCTGGGGAGGAACCTAGTCAGAGTACTCTTACTTGGTGAGGGAAGCAGGAGCCAGAGCCTGAGTTACTCTGAGAACATATCCCCACAGCCTCTTACCAGCGGGGGAACTGGAGAATTGGTGGAATCCACCCAGCCTCCAGACAGCAACAGCCTCATCAGAGTGCTGACAGTGTTCCGAGTGTACCCCCACCCACTCACCCCTAACCTCTGCAAAGAGAAGGTTTGGGACAATTAGTGGGTGGAGAGCCCAGTGACCCCCAGTTTTGGCTAGGAGTGGATCCCCTTCCCATCGAGTATCAGGGGCAACCAACCTCCTCCCCCAGAATCCTCAGAGGGCTGACTTCAGGAAGAAGGCAGCATGGCTGGGTCAGTGATGAGGCTAATGTTGTCATGGAAGGAGAGGGAAGTTTTCTGAGCAGAGAGGACTCCACTGTGCAAAGCGTAGGAACCAGGGACAGCTTCTCACAATGCGTATCAGGAAACCATCTCATTGCAACTAACCTACGACTGGCTCAGTGCATTCCAGGAGATCACCTCTCACGTGGCCCAGCAGGACCACACACTCTAATCTCACTAAACATGGGGCAGGGGCAGCCCCACCCTTTGAGAGTGGGGAGCTTGTGGCTAAAAGGAACTGTCTGTCCCTTTGCCCATTTGGTCCCTCCACCTCCTCCCCTGTCTGCTGGTGGAATGAGCATATCTTTCAGGATAATAATCTATAGGAGGTAACCAGTATTAGAGAGAGTTTTGTTGATGTTGAAGCTACTCCAGTCTGAAGAATGGAAATATCCGCGTGGTCACCAGTCTTGGACACAAGGGCACAGCATGAAGCCGGCACGGGATGAGACAGAAAATGGGGGTTAGAGGAGGACCGAAGGGAAGGGATTACAAGCACCTGATGGACACAGACTCTCTATGGATTTGCCTCTTCTGTAGTTCGTATAAAGGGAGTCATACAGTGTGGGTCAAGATATGTGTCTAGCTTCTTTCATCCAGGGTAATGTGTTCTTTTTGCTTTGTGTGTGTGTGTGTGTGTTTGTGTTTTTTGTTTGTTTGTTTGTTTGTTTGTTTTTGAGATGGAGTCTCACTCTGTCACTCAGGTTAATCTTGGCTCACTGCAACCTCCACCTCCCAGGTTCAAGTGATTCTTCTGCCTCAGCCTCCCAAGTAGCTGGGGCTACAGGCGCCCACCACAACACAGCTAATTTTTGTATTTTTGGTAGAGATGGAGTTTCTACTAAAAACTCATGTTGGCCAGGCTAGTCTCGAACTCCTGACCTCAGGTGATCCACCCACCTTGGCCTCCCAAAGTGTTGGGATTACAGACGTGAGCCACCACGTCTGGCCTCACCCAGGGTAATGTTTTCAAGGTCCACCCATGCTGTAGCCTGTGTAAGCTCTTCATTCCTTTCTATGACTGGAAAATAGTCCATTGTGGATATGCCACGTTTTATCTGTTCATCTGTTGATAGACATTTGGGTTGTTTCTACCTTTTGGCTATTGTGTATAGTGCTGCTATGAACATTCATGTACAAGATTTTGTTTAAACTCCTGTTTTCAATTTATGGGGGTGTAGGAGTGGAACTGCTGGGGCATGTGGTAATTGTATGTTTCACTTCTTTTTTTCTTTTTTTTTTTGAGACGGATTCTTGCTGTGTCACCCATTCTGGAGTGCAGCGGCACAATCCCGGCTCACTGCAACCTCTGCCTCCCAGGTTCAAGCAATTCTCCTACCTCAGCCCCCCGAGTAGCTGGGATTACAGGCATGCACCACCATGCCCAGCTAAATTTTGTATTTTTGATAGAGATGGGATTTTGCCACATTGGCCAGGCTGGTCTCAAACTCCTGACCTCAGGTGATCCGCCCACCTCGGCCTCACAAAGCGCTGGGATTACAAGCATGAGCCACCACGCCCAGCCATGCATGTTTCACTTCTTTAGGAACCACCAAACTGTTTTTGGCAGAGGCACCATTTTACATTCCCGCCAGCAACATATGAGGCTTCCAATTTCTCTACACTCTCGCCAACACTTGTTATTTTCCATTTTAAAAAATTGTAGCCATCCTAGTGGCATGGAGTGGTATCTCAGTATCTCTTGGTGGTTTTGATTTACATTTCCCAATGAATAGTGACGTTGAGCATCTTTTGTGTGATCTTTGGCCATTTGTATATCTTCTTTAGAAACACGTATTCCAGTGACAGGTAACGTTTGAAGAGAGCATTTTGATTATATACCCTCAGACTAAAGACAAAAAAGAACTGTAGCAGATACTAAACTCTATTAGCAAGTTGGTTTTTCATACAGGGTTGAAAATTCTAAAACTACTTTCTTTATATTCCAGGGTTAAGCAAACAAATGTTTTGCTGTTGTTGTTGTTTTTGAGATAGTGTCTCACTCTGTCGCCCAGGCTGGAGTACAGCGTTGCGATATCAGCTCACTGCAACCTCTGCATCCTGGGTTCAAGCAATTCTCATGCCTCAGCCTTGCAAGTAGCTGGGACTACAGACACATGCCACCATGCCCAGCTAATTTTTGTATTTTTAGTAGAGGGCTTTGCCATGTTGGCCAGGCTGATCTCGAACTCCTGGCCTCAAGCAATCCTCCTGACTCAGCCTCCCAAAGTACTGGCATTACAGGCATGAGCCACTGCACCCAGCCACAAGCAAGTATTATATTGAGGATAATGGGAGTCATGTTTCTCACTTTTGAACAGTGGATTTACAAGGATGAAAAGGGGTAAGATTTGAATGAGTCCTGTGATATTAGATTGGAATTGAAGGTATTGGTGTGAATGCAAGATTTTTAATATAGAGAGAAAAATAGAATTACATGTGGTGCAGATACACAGACACACACACAAAGAAAGGACCTACAAGCAACGACACCCAGTAGCCATTAGCACACCTAGCATCAAGGTCACAATTTCTAAATATCACACTGCACTGAGAATTAGGGCTCTTTGGGGAAATATCTGACTCCTTGGCTGGGCCAGGGAAAATACAAGATAAGCCTGGATCATGACAAAAAAGTAAGGGCTCAGTAAATCTTGGGACCATTTCAAAAGAATGCAGGAGCTAGCTCAAAGAGACCCCATTGGCCAAATATGGAACAATTAAAATAAATAATTACAGTAATAAATTTTAACTCGTGAAATAAGAATCTGTCAGTCTAAAGAACAACAAAGTTGGAGGACTAACACTATCTGATTTCAAGTTGTATTATAGGCAGGGCCCAGTGGCTCATGTCTGTAATCCCAGCATTTTGGGAGTCTGAGGCAGGAGGATCAATTGTGGCTAGGAGTTTCAGAACAGCCAGGGCAATATAGCAAGACCCCATCTCTACAAAAAATATAATAAAATAAATTTTAAAGATGTGTTATAAACCTACAGTAATCAAGACAGTGTAGTGTTGGCAAAAAGACAAATAGATCAATGGAACAGAATAGACTCCAGAAATAGATCTATACATGTATGGACAACTGAATTTTTTTTTTTTTTTTTTTTTTTTTTTTTTGGAGACAGGGTATGGCTCTGTTGCCCAGGCTAGAGTGCAGTGGTGCAATCTTGGCTCATTGCAACCTTCACCTCCTGGGTTCAAGCCAACCTCCCGCCTCAGCCTCCCAAGTAGCTGGGACTACAGACTCATATCACCACACCCAGCTAATTTTTGTATTTTTGCTAGAGACAGGGTTTCTCCCTGTTGCCCAGGTTGGTCTCAAACTCCTGAGCTCAAGTGATCTGCCTACCTCAGCCTCCCAAAGTGCTGGGATTACAGGTGTGAGCCACCATGCCTGGCCTTGACAACTGATTTTTTTACTAAGGTGTGAAGACAGTTTAGTGAAGAAAGGATGGTCTTTCCAACAAATTGTGCTAGAATAACTGGATATTTATATGTATAAACTGAACTTCGAGCTATACCTCACATTATATATAAAATGAACTCAAAATCAATTATATTTTAAACAGCTCTGTTGAGGTATAAGAGACAATAAGCCACACACATTTAAAGTGTACAAGTTATATCCACACCCATGAAGAATGGCGTTGTCACTCAGATAAGGAAGACTGCAAGTACCAGTCAAGTTTCAGTTGCAGAAAACAGAGTCCAATCGAGCTACGCTAAGCAGTAGGAGACATTTTTGAGTATAAAATGAATTACAAGATCATTAAGAGGGCCAACAATATAGCTGCTAGACTCAGTATCCAGGAACAACTCTTGGAGACACATCACAAAGCTTGTCGCCAAGGGAACTGCTGTTCCTGCCACAATCAGCAAGCTGCCTCTGCTAAATTGGGAAGCCACCGCTCCCTCCGCCAGCCTCAGAGCTGTACTGCTTCTGGTGGGGTCTTCACTAACAAAACAGACGCATATGTCTTGCCTCTCCTCCTCATTAAATCGGTTCCAAATTCAGGTCTCACGTCTGATTGTCAAAAGCTAAATGACAGGCCGGGCATGGTGGCTCACACCTGTAATCCCAGCACTTTGGGAGGCCAACACAGGTGGATCACCAGGGGTCAGGAGTTCGAGACCAGCCTGGCCAACATGGTGAAACCCCTATCTCTACTAAAAATACAAAAATTAGCCAGGCATGGTGGTG
>NW_012101366.1:6176260-6210935 GCF_000951045.1 Mandrillus leucophaeus
TTTTTTTTTTTTTTTTTTTTTTTGAGACGGAGTCTGACTCTGTTGCCCAGGCTATAGGGCAGTGGTACGATCTTGGCTCACTGCAACCTCCACCTCCCAGGTTCAAGCGATTCTCCTGCTTCAGCCTCCCGAATAGTTGGGATTACAGGCACCATCAGGCTTGGATAATTTTTGTATTTTTAGTAGAGACGGGGTTTCACTGTGTTGGCCAGGCTGGTCTTGAACTCCTGACCTCAGGTGATCTGCCCACCTCAGCCTCCAAAAGTGCTGGGATTACAGGCATGAGCCACCACGCTCAGCCATGGAAGGCACTCTTAGAGGGTGGTTGGGATAGATGTTGAAAGAGTCAGTCCACAATATCCGTATGCTGCGGATGGAGTCAGTTTGGGAAAGAAAATCTGGAGTTCAGTTTTGAACACTATAAATGTAAGGTGTCATTTCGATATATGACTAGAGCTGAGCAGTAGGCAGGGAAGTAAAATGCAGTGTAAGGTAGTAGTAAGAGCACAGATTCTGGAACCAGTCTGCTTGGTTTCATATCATAGCTACATCATTTATTAGCTGTGTGACATTGAGCAAGTATCTTAACCTCCCTGTGCCTGTTTTACCAGCTGTAAAATGACAATAATAATGTTATTTAATAACCATTTATTTCAGTATCTTCTCGAGTAGTGTTGTTATGAGAAATTAAATAAGTTAATGTTTGTAAATTGTTTAAAACTGTGCCTGGCACAAAATAATCAATGTATATGTGTTTGCTATGATAATAATAATAATACTAATAATAACTTTAATTAATAATGGTTTGTTTAATTATTATTTTAATTAATAACCTAGCAAATACATATACACAATACACAAATGCACTGCTTATTTTATTTTTGTTACTATTATCTCTATATCTGAGGTTTAGGAAGAAAGACTAGGCTGGAGATAAACATTTTTGGGGTCACCAGCACGCAGCAGGCTTTTAAAGCCATGATACTGGATGAGCTCACCTAAGGAGTACATGTAGCTAGAGCAGAGAAGAGATTGGAGCACTGTGACATCCAGAGGTCGAGATGAGAAGGAACTAGCAAGGAGACTGAGCAGGAGGGACAAGGAGAAGTGGGTTCCAGAATCCAGGAAAAAGGATTGCAAGGATGAGGGTGACCAGCAGTGCCTGATGGTGCCTTTAGTTGAAACAAGATGAAGCCCGAGAATGGACCAGCAGATTTGACACCATAAGAAGGTCATGGTGACGAGCTGTCCAATGGGAAGGTGGGAAAGAAACCCTGACTGCAATGGTTTCAAAAGGGGATCGGGGAGAGGGCGTGGAGGCAGCAAGCATGGCCATTCTTTTGAGGAGCTGCACTGCAAAGAGAAGCAGAGAGCTGGGAGAGTAGCTGACCAGCAAGAAAATGGAAACCTCAGTCCTACAACCACCAGGAACTGAATTCTGCTAACAAACATATATGCTTGGAACAAGACCCTGGGATCTAGAATGAACACAGCCTAGCTGACACCTTAATCACAGCCTGTGTGATGCTGAACAGAGGACCCAGTTAAGCTGTGCTCAGACTTCTAACCCATGGAGATTGTGAGATAATGAATTTGTGCATTTCCAAG
Organism: Mandrillus leucophaeus; assembly: GCF_000951045.1. Taxonomy (NCBI): domain Eukaryota; kingdom Metazoa; phylum Chordata; class Mammalia; order Primates; family Cercopithecidae; genus Mandrillus; species Mandrillus leucophaeus. The sequence goes on from NW_012101366.1 coordinate 6,177,869, forward strand.
CCACTAAATTTATGATAATCTGTTATGTAGCCCCAGGTAACTAATACAATGACTAAGCATAATGCAATATTAAGGAATTATTGTTAACATGTAACTGTTGTAAGTTGGAGTTATGAAAAATGCTCTTTTTTTAGTGATGCATGTGAAAGTACTAAGGAAGTATCTGTGATTTGTTTAAAAATAAAGGTAAAGAAGTCCGGGCATGGTGGCTCACATCTGTAATCCCAGCACTTTGGGAGGCAGGCAGATCACTTGAGGTCAGGAGTTTGAGACCAGGTTGGCCAACATGGTGAAACCCCATCTCTACTAAAAATACAAAAAAAAATTAGTTGGGTGTGGTAGCGCAGGCCTGTAGTTCCAACTACTCAGGAGGCTGAGGCACGAGAATCACTTGAACCTGGGAGACGGAGGCCGCAGTGAGCCAAGATCGTACCACTGCACTCTAAACTGGACGACAGAGCAAGACTCCATCTCAAAATAAATAAATAATGATAAAGAAATAAGTAGGGTCAAGTGTGGTGGCTCACGCCTATAATCTCAGCACTTTGGGAGACCGAGGTGGGTGGATCACCTGAGGTCAGGAGTTCAAGGCCAGCCTGGCCAACATGGCAAAACCCCGTCTCTGTTAAAAATACAAAAATTAGCTAGGTGTGGTGGTGCACGCCTGTAATCCCAGCTACTCGGGAAGCTGAGGCAGGAGAATCGCTTGAACCGGGAGGCAGAGGTTGCAGTGAGGCAAGATCACGCCATTGCACTCCAGCCTGCATGACAGAGCAAGACTCTGTCAAAAAAAAAAAAGAAAAAAAAAGAGAGAGACAGAGATAAATAAAGAAAATGTGAAGAAATATAGTAAAATGTTAATAATTATTAATCTAGGTGATGGATATACAGGAATCATTGTACTGTTTTATGTCTGAAATTTTCATAATAAAATGTAAATATATGCATAATGATGTGTGTGTGTGTGGGTGTGTGTGTTAGAGAAAAAGTGAGGGCCTAGTCTTAAGGCCCCTTTCTCCTCCTCCTCCTTCTTTATGTTGTTTCCTGATTGCCCTTTTAATCTACCTCCCTTACAGGGCTGTCCCCTTTTGGCCTGCTGTCTTTCTGAAGATTGTACCTCTGCGAGCATATTTTCATAATCCCCTCCTCATAGAAGTTGTATTGAGCCTTTAATCTCTAGCACTGTGTGTCATGGAATCTGGTGTGAGCTGACCCAGAAGGACAGCCACTTCTTCTCAGTAGGTCTGGGTGAGCCCCTGGGGGCTGAAGTGTCATTGTACAATGGCCCTTATTCACAGCAGGGCTGCCTTTCAGGGGGCCTGGTGTGCTCTCCTGGTGCCAACCCCAGCTGTCTTTCTCACCATTCTGAGCTCTCCTCTGCCACCTTGGCCCAGGCCTTAATTCTTTCTTAGAAACCCAATTCCTTCGGCAGAAGCCACGTGTTCCGCTCAGGCCCCATCTGACAGCTGTGGCCCCTGGCCCAGCCCCACAGACGTTCAGTGTTCCCTTTCACAGGCCCTGGTGTGTTCCTGCCAGAAAAGTCCACTTCCTTTACGATTCTCTTTTTCATGGTGTCACTTTTTTTGGCCTTGTGCATCATGCCAATTCCTTGCACACTTGATGAAAGGATTCAGGGGCAGAGAACTTGAATCAATGGGGTCTTTTTATTTTTGAACATCAGTAAACAGCACAAATCAATTCAATGAGTTCAGCCCCCTCAGTTATTTTCGTGCTTACTGCAGTCTATGCCCAGCATTAAATCCCACTGAAAATGCTTCTTGTCATTGCCAGCTAATGAAGAATGTCGCTCTTTTTTCTGGGTTTGAACACACTCCAAAACATTGGCCTGAAAGATCAGTTTAGCACTGGAAAGCCCTGAATGTAAAATCTTTAACTTTCCCTCTTAAACAGTTCATTGACATTATTCTAATCATCTTCTTTCCTCTGCGTTTTATTGTACTCACTGGCAGTACTTTGATCTGTTTGGTAGTGCAAAATGCAGTCATTTATTTTCGAGACTTAGGAAGATATGCCAAAATCTTTCCCACTGATTAAGTTACAAACTATATAATTAGAGATTAAAAGGCACAGTCAACCTGTTGACTTGTCGTAGTTGTACCTCCATCAAAGTGGCCCCTTCTCACGTTTTTTGGTCATTCTCAATATCCAGGCCCAGAAAGGACAGTTCACAGCATGTTTAGTGGCACTAGCAAAGAACATAGACTGGCTGGGTGTGGTGATCACCCAGTGATCACACCCGTGATAACCAAAGTTTGGGAGTCTGAAGTGGGAGGATCGCTTAAGCCCAGGACTTCAAGGCCAGCCTGGACAAAAAAATTTAAAATAGTGAGACCCTGTCTCTACAAAAAGTGAGCTATGATTAACATACCACTGACCATTTTTAGTCAGAAATGTGGAGGGGCATGTTCTTTTCTTTAAACAAATGCATATATATATATAGATATAGATATATTTTTTTTAAGAGACAGAGTCTTGCTCTATTTCCTTGGCTGGAGTGTAGTGGCACAATCATGGCTCACTGTTGCCTCTATCTACCTCCTGGGCTCATGTAATACTCCCACATCGGCCTCCCAAGTAGCTGCAACTATAGGCACACACCACCATGTCCGACTAATTTTTAAATTTTCTGTAAAGATGAGGTTTCCCCGTGTTACCCAGGCTGGTCTTGAACTCCTTGGGTTCAGGCAGTCCTCACACCTCAGCCTCCCAAAGTGCTGGGATTATAGGCATGAGCCACTGTGCCTAGTCTATATCAATTACCTGAGAAATAAAACTACAAGAAAAAAAAATCCTGAAAAAAGTATTCAAAACAAAATCTGTATATTGTCCCCTGTAGTACGGAGTGCCTCATTTTGTTTGTTTGTTTGTTTATTTATTTATTTATTTATTTATTTATATTTATTTTTGAGACAGTGTCTCACTCTGTTGCCCAGGCTGGGGCGCAGTGGCGTAATCTCGGCTCACTGCAGGCTCCACCTCCCAGGTTCAAGTTATTCTCATGCCTCAGCCTCCCAAGTAGCTGGGACTACAGACGTGAGCCATCATGCCCAGCTCAGTTTTGTATTTTTAGTAGATACGGGGTTTCACCATGTTGGCCAGGCTGGTCTCGAACTCCTGAGCTCAGGTGATCCACCCGCCTTGGCCTTCCAAAGTGCTGGGATTACAGGCATGAGCCACCTGGTGGGCTGCCTCATATTTAAAAAAACAAAACAAAACAAAACAAAACAAAACACTAAACTTTTGTTCCCATTTGAAATATCAAGACATGAATTAAGTGGTGCAGGCAGGTGGCTTCACCAGATACTGCTAACATCTAGTGAGGCCCTCCGCACAGTGAGAAGGTCCAACGGCAGATTCTGGAACCAGACAGCAGGGATTCAAATGCCAGATCCAGTACTTACTAGCTGTGTGATCTTGGGCAAATCACTTCTCTCTGTGCCCTAGTCTCCTCATCTATAAAATTGGAGTACCTACCCCAAGGGGCTGTCGTGAGTGTGTAGAATGCTTCGATTATTGTCCAGCATATGAAAAGCAATCGTCACAGTCATCATTATGTCCTGGGTGGATGACAGTGACTTTCCCATCCAGCCTTCACAACGTTGCCAGAATGGTCTTCCTGGAAGTCTGCTCCTGTCCTTCCTCACATTCCTGCTCCCTAACACAGGATCTGCCTCTCCCGCTAGGAGGATGTCCCCAGGTGATAAACTACTTTCACTCAGAAGGCAGGAATAAGCAGGAAGCCCCCAGGTCACAACAGGAAACTGAGCTGCTTTTTCAAGATGTTCTTCAATTTTTTTTTTTTTTTTTTTTGGTTATTAACCTAGGTGAGGAGAGTTGAGTTCATTTCATTCCTCAGTTCAAGGCACATGTTTGCCATTAGTCAGCGTAAGTCCCTTCTCTTGCTTTATATTTTATTTATTCTCTTTTATCCACTTTCCTTACTCCCACATCCGCCTACCCCACCATTCTGTTTCCAAGTATCTGTTTAAAGGGAGTGTTGTGGTGGTGAATGCCTGACTTCAAGTTACACAGCTGATGAATGGAGTGTTCCCCACACAGTCTTAAGATCCATGCTGCCATGAGGACTTCTCATCTTCTCTTCTGACATCTGCCTGCGACTACCTGGTGTGTATCCTTATATTTCACTCTCCCCTTCCCAGGTGACAGACACCCAGGTTGCCTCCAATCATCCTCTGCAATGAACCAGGGAAAAGAAGGGTTTCTCGGAAGATGGTACCAGGAAATCTTGCTACTATGTGGATAAAAATACAGCTGGATCCCCACCTAACACTCCATATAAAGTGAACTCTAGGTCAGGTTGATTAAAGATCAAAATATAGGGCGTAGAGGCTCACACCTGTAATCCCAGCACTTTGAGAGGCCGAGGCAGGTGGATCACCTGAGCTCAGGAGTTCGAGACCAGCCTGGCCAATATAGTGAAACCTCATCTCTACTAAAAATACAAAAATTAACTGGATGAGGTGGCATACACCTGTAGTCCCAGCTTCTTGGGAGGCTGAGGCACCAGAGTCACTTGAACCTGGGAGGCGGAGTTTGCAGTGAGCTGAGATCATGCCACGGCATTCCCACCTGGGTGACAGAACGAGACTCCATCTTAAAAAAAAAAAGACCAAAATATAAAGCAATGAGATTACTAGAAGGAAATGTAGGTGAATGAATATCTCAGTGACCTAGGGAAAGAACCTCTCAGGCAAAAATTCAGATACATACAATTCCTTGAACATTTCTTCCATTCAGATTGGTTTTCCAGTTCTCGCTCACCTCTTGGTCAGCCCTTCTCAATGGCTGAGAGATTATCTTTTGTTTAAGGATAAAAGTGGAAGAAAATCAAAACCTTGAAGCCTGCATTTTCTCTACCTTCAGTGTTGTGTCTTTTTTTTCTTCTTCTTCTTCTAGGTTTCTCCTTTGCCCAGAACAGAGGTCAGCAAACTATGGCCGTGAGGCAAATCCAGCCCACCACATATTTTCATACAGCCTACTAAGAAAGATTTTTACATCTTAATTGGTTAAGTCAGAGAAACAAAATAAGAATAATATTTCGTGACACATTAACATTATGTGAAATACAACTCTCACTGTTCATGTGTTTGATTGGAACACAGACTGTGGATGGCTGCTTTCTCACAACTGCACAGTTAAGTAGTTATGACAGAGACCATATGGCCCACAAAGCCAAAAATATGTACTACCTGGCCCTTTGCAGAAAAAAAAATGCCAACCCCTGAACTCTTGTGTGCCCCTTGAGGATGGATATCATATCCAATATTTGTCTTATTTCCCTGACTGCTCAGCACAGGGCCTAGCAGGTAATTGGTGCTATTTCCATCACTTTGCACTACTTTTGGTTTCAAGTAACAGAATACCCTACCGACAGGATTTTGGTTTTCATATAACAAGAACTCTAGAGAGAAAACTGGCACTGCTTCAAACTCTGTGGCGTTGGATCGGGCCCTTGAGTCAATGCCTCTTCCCCCTGCCCACATGGTTTCAGGATGGTCACAGCACCCATCTCCTTGGATCATTTCCTCATACAACCTTTGTTGAAAGACAGAACATGCACAGCAACATGTGCAAATAACTTGACCTAGTAAACAAGTCAAGGAGGAAAATAATCCTTGGAGCCCCAAAGCAGACTTCCTCTCATGGCATTAGCCAGGAGTGGATCACATGCTCCCTCACACTAGGGTCTGGACCCCTTCCCTTGAGAACTAGAGGTTTCCACCCAAAACTGCAGCAGCATCAGGGAATGAGGAATCAAGAAATGTCTTTGGGGTCGGCAAAGAAAAGTATCTGCCCCAAGGCTGATTAATAGGGAGGCTGATTTCTGACTTTTGAAAGACAACCCAGAAATTAGAACTATTTTTTATGCGCAGAACCAAATTTAATTCCAACCTCTCCTGAGATGGGTAACTCATTTTAAAATAAGATAATTTCTTGGTGGGGCGCAGTGGCTCATGTCTGTCATCCCAGCACTTTGGAAGGCCGAGGTGGGCTGATCACTTGAGGTCAGGAGTTCGAGACCAACCTGGCAAACATGACAAAACCCTGTCTCCATTAAAAATACAAAAGTTAGTGTGGGATTACAGCTGTGTGTCACCACACCTGTAATCCCAGCTACTCAGGGGGCTGAGGCAGGAGAATCATTTGAACCCGTAAGGTGGAGGTTGCAGTGAGATTGCACCACTGCTCTCCAGTGTGGGCAATAGGAAAAGATAATTTCTTCAAGTTGTTTCACATGGTTTTGAAATCATAGAAGCACCAAAGTTAGCTGAGTAGCTTTTATAAGTTCTGGGTGGCCTTTTCTAATCAAATTCAATGTTCCACAGTCAGGACTTTTCTGCTGCTGAACAGTCACATGGTGTAAGGCTGTAAGTTGAAGAGTGTCCCATAGGCCTTGTGCAGTAAAAGCTCTGCTCTTCATCATAATGGTTGACTCATCAGGACCATCAGAGTCATCTCTTGCAATAGTTAAGCAATCAAACTTACAGTTTGAGCTATAGTAATGGCATATAACCAAAGTACACAATCAGTGTCGAAAAGGAAGACAGGGATGTGAACACACAGGTTCCCAGGAGACGCGGAGCCAGAGCTCAGCATGGGATCCCAGCCCCGGTGAGTCAGAGCCCACGAGCATGCCCTGGCAGGTAGTCCGTTTGATTCTCCCGGCTCACAGGTTGTATGCTTTGCCTGTGACCCTCTGCCTACAAGACTCAGCAGATGAGCAAATGAAGGCCCAATCAAACAAGAACTAACAAGAAATGCAACATAACTTTTAAAATTGGATGTCTTGAAATGCATCCCAGCACTTTGGGAGGCCGAGGTAGGTTGATCGCTTGAGACCAGGAGTTCGAGACCAGCCTGGCCAACATGGTGAAACTCTATCTCTACTAAAAATACAAAAATTAGCCAGGCATGGTGGCGGGCGCCTGTAATCCCAGCTACTCAGGAGATTGAGGCAGGAGAATCGCTTGAACCTGGGAGGCAGAGGTTACAGTGAACTGAGATCGTGCCACTGCATTCCAGCCTGGGTGACAAAGGAGAGAGAAAGAGAGAGAGGGAGAGAAAGAGAAAGAAATAAAAAGTGCCAACTTTACAGAGAGCTCTGAGATGATGGTTTTTTACACCTTTTTAAAATTTCCTTGCTCTGCTTGTTCCTTACCAGCGTTTCTCAACTTTTTTTCAGTCTGTGACTTTGGTGGAATCTGTCTCCCCACTCTCCCTGTCCTGCTCTGACCATCCCATCTGACCCAGGTATGAACACAGAGTCCATCCACACAGTCCTCCCCAAGAGGAACTTGGAGGAAGTAGGGGCGATGGTAAGAAATTACAGACATCTATGGGGCAAATAAAATACTGTTTGCATAAAATACTGATTGCAATTGCTTTGACCAATCAAGTGCGTAGTCCTGACTTTGTAGATGTTTCCTAACGTCAGAAGACTGCGAAGAATTGCTCAAAAGAGCAACAAAAAACATCTAAACTTTAAAACATCAACTACTGCTAGGAACCAGCGTCTGTCTATACGTCCGGAAGTTTAACTATAACCAAGAGGGCGCTCTCTGCATCAGTCAAATATTGCACCTTTTGTGACCTCTTGTTACCTGCTGCCCAACACACACACTCACTCACTCAAAAATCTTAATAGAATTTCCATTTTGTGGAGAATGGGTGGAAAGGAAGGGAGTCAAGAGAGCTGTGGCAGCTTCCCCCCATAGCCCTTTCCACCCTATCTGCAGGTTCCTGGATAGAACGATGTGGGAAGCCCTGATGCTCGGCCCTAAATCTAACTCTGCTCAGCGGCTCGGCTCTGGAATGTCATCCTGTTTCGTTTTATACAGCTGTGCACACTCTTTACTGCATTGTGTTTCTTTTGCCTCTATTTCCATATTTAGCCTTTAGTTAGAGGTTCTGAGCAAAACTTCCATTTCATTTGCAGTCATTCCATTGTAAAGAATTAGTGAAAATATACCATTTAGCTATAAATATTTGAGCTTTTGAATTCACATGATTAATTAAAGGGAAGTAAATACATGTGCAAGAAAGTTATTGTCCAGGCCCAGTGAACTAAGAAAACTCTGAAGGTAGAGGGTAAGATGGGAAACTTCTGGAATGTAGCCTCTTATAAAAAAGGATCTGCTATAACAAGCAAGAGTGTGTTCATATATATATATATATATATATGTATTTATTTATATTTTAAGAGTGTGTTTTTATATAGGAGAGCTGAGGTATATATATCATTACATTTATGTAAATATTCTCTATGAGAGCATGTTCTAAACATTTTTCAGAATTTCCCCATATAGACTAAAATCAGAGAACCTTGCTGCTTTTTATGTGCATGAAACTTTAATTTGTTTGATAAATTTCTTGTGAGAATAGGAATAGCCTGTCTTACTGACATAAGGTCTCCAAGCCTCAATCAATTCATAAGAATGTTTCAGAGCCTGCTCTATGCCTGGCCCTGTGGTGAGTCTGTAGATATTTCTGTTTAAATCATATCATCTTTAATTTAATGAATGAAAAGTGATTGGAAGATGTGATGCACTGCAAAGGAAGTAATTATCAGGTATGTGGTATTCTTGTCCAAAACACATAACCTGAATCTACATCACACAACTCCAAAATGAGGGGCACTCTATTAAAAACCAGCCTATGTTCTTCAAAAATATTAATGTCATGAAAGACAAAGTTAGGAATGTTCCAAATTAAAGGAGACGAAAGAGACATGACAACAATATATAAAGCATGATCCTTGATTGGATCCCGAATTAGAGGGGGAATTGCTATAAAGCATGTTATTGGGATAATTGGCAAAATTTGGGGATTAGATAGTAGTATTGTATTAATGTTAAATTTCATGATTTTGATAACTGCACTGTACTTACATTAAGAGAATGTCGTTGATCTCTGGAAATAGCAGCTGAAGAAAATAAGAGTAAAGGAGTATGATGTCTGCAACTTATAGTTCATTATAAAACTAATAATAAGTATATATGCTTACATACACACATATATGTAAATTAGATATCGTGCATATGTGGCAAAATTTTAACATTGGTAAATCTGGGTAAAGGATACATAATAGTTCTTGTACTATTCTTTTTTTTTTTTTTTTTGAGACGGAGTTTCACTGTTTCTCCTAGGCTGGAGTGCAACGGTGAACTTCGGCCTCCCAGGTTCAAGTAATTCTCCTACCTCAGCCTTCTGAGTAGCTGGGATTACAGGCACCCACCACCACACCAACTAATTTTTGTATTTTTAGTAGAGACAGGGTTTCACCATGTTGGTCAGACTGGTCTCAAACTACTGACCTCGTGATCCTCCCGCCTCAACCTCCCAAAGTGCTGGAATTACAGGCATGAGCCACCACGCCTGGCCCTCTTGTACTATTTTTGTAACTCTTCTGTATGTTGGAAATTATTTCAAAATGAAATTAAATTTTATAAAATTGTTGGTACATACCCTACACTTGTCCTGAAATTAGTTGCCTTGCAAGATTTTACTCTTGGCTAACACTTAAACATAACACTTAAACATTATCAGAGCAAGGCACTGATGACTAGGTTGAGATCAAAAAGTTTTACAAGCAAGTTTTGCAAGATTTATTTCTACTTTGAAAAGAAAGTTGGAGACGGACAGTCGGGTGTGGGGAGTGGTCATTAAATCAATTACGTGTGATGGGAACTTGGCCTCTACATTTCCACTTCTTTATTGCCACTCCTGGGAAGTTGGTCAGAGAAAAAAATACAAGATGCACATGCAAATATATTCCCTGTGATACTCACTTTCCATAAAAATCAGGCACAGCCCTGTCCCCTGGCCCACTGGAGCCTGTCACCCTCAGAGCTGGGAGGCCTCAGCACTTCCCTGGGCCAGGGTTTCCACACCTTTCCCCGCTGAGAGAGGCCCAAGCTGTGGCCCCTCCAGAAGCCTTTTGTGTCCCTCCAGAACTGCGCCGTCCAATACAGTAGCTGCTGGCACATGTGGCTGCGAGCTCCTGCAATGAGCTGGTCTGAACTGTCATGTGCTGTCAGTGCAAAACTCACACCGGGTTTCAGAGACTTTGCACACACAAACAAAGATCTCAGTAATTTCATATAGTGATTACATATTGAAATTACAATGTTTTAAATATATTGAATAAAGTACATTATTTAAATAATTTCAACTGCTGCTTTTTACTTTTTATTTAATGTGGCTACCAGGAAATTTAATATCATTCACATTTCTCTTCCACTATGAAATAGTAATTAAAAAAAAATCATATACGTGGTTCACATTATGTTTGTATTAAGCAGCCCTCCCCAGAAGCAGATGAAACTGCACAGCCCCTTCCTCACGCCCTGGCTGCACACCCTGTCATGCTCTGAGACATTAATATTAACCATATATGTATATATGGTTATATATGGTTAATATATATTACCATATATTAATATTAACCATATATAACCATATATACATATACATATATAATGTATATAATATATATACATATACATATATAATGTTATATAAATGTGTATGTATATATAAGTTTATACATATATAGTACATTTTTTTAAAAAATTGCTTTTCTAGAGACAAGGTTTCACTATGTTGCCCAGGCTGGAGTGTGGTGGGTATTCACATGGCTCACTGCAGCCTCCAACTCCTGGCTTCCAGCAACTGCCCCTGTCTCAGCCTCCCAAGTAGCTAGAACCACAGGTGTGTGCCACCATGCCCAGCTATTATTAACCATTTTAAAGTAAACAATTCAGTGGCATCTTGTACATTCACAATGTTGTGACGCCACCACCTCTGTCTAGTTCCTAAACATTTTTTTTATTCCCGAATGAAATTCCATACGCATTAAGCAATTACTCTCCATTCCTTCCTTTCCACAGCCCCTGACAATCACCAATCTGCTTTCTGTCTCTATGGATTTGCCTATTCTAGACATGTCATATAAATGGAATCACAGAATATGTGGCCTTTTGTGCCTGATTTCGTTCACTCAGCATCATGTTTTTGAGTTTCACCCATGTTATAGCATGTATTACTACTTCATTCCTTTTTGAAAATGTTCCTTCTTTTAATCATATTGTTCTCACCCACTTGGAGTGCTCTCTGCCTAGCCTCTTTTGTGCTTAGCCAATTTAACTCTTCATTTAAGAACTAGGCCGGGCATGGTGGCTCACAGCCATAATCCCAGGGCTTTGGGAGGCTGAGGCAGGAAGATTGTTTGAGGCTAGGAGTTTGAGACCACCTTGGGCAAGATAGTGAGGCCTCATCTCTACAAAAAAGAAAAAATTAGCAAGGCATGTTGGCCCACACCTGTAGTCCCAGCTGCTCGTGAGGCTTGAGCCCAGGAGCTAGAGGCTGCAGTGAGCCATGATCATGCCACTGCACTCCAACCTGGGCAACAGAGCGAGACCTTGTCTCTCACGGAGCGAGACTTTGTCTCTAAAGCAAAAACAAAATAAACCATATATGTATATATGGTTTTATAGTAACTAAGTCAAGTTATACTTCTTACATAAAGACCTTTCTGTATCCTCCATCTCTCTGCACTCCTGTAGTTCTGTCTTTATGACTTAGTTTGACTGCCACACGATGTTTAGGATTTATTTTTAAATACTCCAGTAGATAATGTTACTGCAGAAGGTGGACAAAACAAGATTGGCCATATATTGATGATCACTGAAGTAGGTGAGGAGTACATGGAAGTTTATTATGTTAGTCTGTTTTTGTGTATGTTTGGAAATTCCTATAATAAAAAATGTAAATAATGTCTCATACTATGCCTACCTTGAGGGTTAATGTCTTATCTTCACAATGAGCGCCTATGCTCCTAAGATTGTTGTTCATGACTTGTAGATGATGGCTACTTTAGAAAAGAGGACCTACATCGGTGCTTGCTGAATTAAACTCTATCTTAGGTGCCAAAAATTCCATTGAGAAAAGCTGGATTTAGGTGTCAGAATAAAGATACAAGGTGCTATTCTAGCTTTTGTTTCCTGGCCTTTATTCTACAGTCAACCTCCTTTTTGATTTCTGCTCTAGCTTCTTCTCTCATGGGCTTATGATTAAGCTTCAGTGAATGCCTGCAGTGCCCCTGCTCCAGTGTACTGAGGCATTTCTGGATAGCCCATAGTTATATTAAAATTAAGAACCATCTGGGTATGGTGGTGCATGCATTTAATGCCAGCTATGAGAGAGGCTGTAGCAGAGGATCGCTTGAGCCCAGGACTCCCAGGAGTTCAAGGCCAGGCTGGGCAGGGTAGCAATATCCCATCTCTAAGTTAATTGATTAATTAACTGGAAGCCAAGTTTGCATTCAGATTTCTATGTTGGCCCCTCCCTTTTTTCTCACTCCATAGATCCCATTCTGCTTCTCCCACTATGTCTCCCTGTTCTATGGGCACTAAAGGTAGAAGAGAAAAGAGCATATTCGCCATTGCTTTCACATCTGCACAATGAGTATTCGTGTCTTACTCTCCTTCTATACTGTAATTCAGAGAAAGTGGTCTAAAAACAATAGTAGGATGAAATATGGTGATCATCCACATTTTTCTGTTTCTTTTTCTTTTCTTTTTTTTTTTTTTTTTTTTTTTTTTTTGAGATGGAGTCTCACTTTGTTTCCCAGGCGGGAGTTCAGTGGCTCAATCTCGGCTCACTGCAACCTCTGCCTCCTAGCTTCAAGCAATTCTCCTGCCTCAGCCTCCAGAGTAGCTGGGATTACAGGTGCCTGCCATCACACTCAGCTACTTTTTGTATTTTTAATAGAGATGGGGTTTCACCATGTTGGCCAGGCTGGTCTCAAACTCCTGACCTCAGATGATCCGCTCACCTTGGCCTCCCAGAGTGCTGGGATTACAGGCATGAGCCACTGCACCTGGCCATCATCCACATTTTTCTATACCTATTGCTCTTTGTCACTTCAAATGGAGCCAGTAATTCCATGAGAAGAGTCCTTTTTTAAAAAAATGTTTGCAGCCAGCACTCCAAGAAGAAAGCCCCTTTGCCTGCATCCAGTGTCAAATTCCTCCAGGTGAAAAAACAGGCTAAAAACACAGTAGCCATTGTCACTGCAAAGGTGACTGAAAAGGATGCACTAACCTTTGGGTTTTTTTTTTGTTTGTTTGTTTGTTTTTTTTTTGAGACAGGGTCCCACTTTGTCACCCAGGCTGGAGTGCAGTGGCTCTATCACGGCTCACTGCAGCCCCGACCTCTGGGCTCCATTGATTCTGCCACCTCAGCCTCCCGAGTAGCTGGGACTATAGGCATCCACTACTATGCCTGGCTCATCTTTTTTATTTTTTGTAGAGATGGGGTCTCACTATGTTACCCAAACTGGTTTTGAACTCCTGAACTTAAGCAATCCTCCCGCCTCTACCTCCCAAAGTGCTGGAATTACAGGGATGAGCCACCGCATCTGGCCTGTGATTAACTTTCTTTTCTTTTTCCAAAAAGCTAGGGAAACACATTTTGGTGGGAGAGTAATTTCAAAGCTTAGTAAACCTGAAAACAAGGGATTTTAATTACCTATTCATGCAGAGAATACCCAGACAGGAGAGACTGAAGAACTATACACAAAACGGAAGTCTCTGAGTCATTGGCTAATGCTTAAATCTGAAAACCATGGCTCTGATTATGACATGTTAAAACGCCCACATTGGGACAGGGCAGTCACATGCGCTGTCTCTCTCTTTGAACTGATTCCTCTACCTGTAGTTTGTTCTTGCCTTTCTATTCTGCCAAATATCAAAGCTTTGTTTCAACAAGTCTGTAACCTGTGAGAGGTACTTTCTATCACTGCTTCCATCACATGCTTTCTTCAAAAATAGAATTTGTTGAGCTGGTGCAATGGTGTGCACCTGAAATCCCAGCGACTTGAGAAGCTGAAGGGGGGAATTGCTTGAGCCCAGGAGTTCGAGTCCAGCCTGGGCAACATAGTGATACCTCATCTCTATAAAAATAAAAATAAATTGTTTTTACCATGTCATCTGCTGTATAACTGTGCTAGACAGAATAATGGCCCCCAAAGATTTCCACATCCTAACCCCCAGGACCTGTAAATATATTATATGGCAAGGAGCAGATGAAGGTTGCTAATCAGCTGGACTTAAGGCAAGGAGATGATTTCAGATTATCTAGGGGGGCCCAGTATAATCACGAGGGTCCTTGCGAGTGGGAGAGGGAGACGTGGGAATCAGTGCCAGAGGGCTACAATGCTGGAGACAGAGGGGCCAATGAGCCAGGAAATGTGGGCAGCCCCTAGAAGCTGGAAAGGCAAGGAAATCAATTCTGCCCTAGAGCCGCCCTGCCAGCACTGTGATGTTAGTCCAGTGAGGCCATTTCACTCTTCAGCTTCCAGAAATGTAAGATCATAAATTTGTGTTGTTTGCAGACTCCAAGTTTCTGACCATTTTTTGGGAGAAAAGGATCTTAACTAATTTTTATAATCTTGCTCAGAAACACCAGTTTGAATTGAGCAATTCCTAAAATTTAAGATGTTAATTCCTTTTTCTTTTTTCTTTCCCTGAAAAACTAAGGAAAAACATTTTGGTAGGAGAGTAATTTCAAAGCTTAGTAAACCTGGAGACAGTTCAAACACCAGTTTAAACTGAGCAGTTCCTAAAATTAAAGATGTGAATTCCTTGGCAGCCTGCCGGGATTCCTGGGTGTGGCTACTGCCTGCCATTTCCACCGTCTCCCGTGGGGTGGCTGCCTCAGTCCTCACAGCCCAAGTATCGCTCCTCAAGTCGGGACTGTGGCCACCAGGAGGAGTGTCAGAAGCCAAGAGAAGACAATTTGGGGCATTTCTCAAAAGTTGACTATTTGCTTTCCTCAACATCATTTCCAAACAGAATAATTGTATCTGTAATTCCAGATAATTGAGATGTTTCCCTTTTCATTTCTCAATTACCTTAAGGCCAGTTGATTAGCAACCTTCATCCTCCCAAGCCATATAATGTATTTACCAGACCTAGAGATGAGGATCTGAAAGGAACGATTCTTCTTTCTTTTCTTTCTTTTTTTTTTTTTTCTTTCTTTTCTTTTTTTTTTTTAAGAGATGAGGTCTCACTCTGTTGCCCAGACTGGACTCAAACTCCTGGGCTTAACAATTTTCCCGCTTCAGCCTCTCAAATCACTGGGACTTCAGGTACACATCACTACACCAGCTCAAAAAATGATTTCAACAAAATATTTCAAACTTTCTTTACAGTATAATTTTATCTTTCCGAAGCAAACAAATAAGCTTGAGAATATTCTTTACCCAAAATGGCCCTGTCTCTGTGTCCTACACAGAGTTAACTACTTTATATATTGTCAACCATAGATTATCAGGAGACAGATTATCCAACCTGTAGTTCTTTGGAGTCAAGCTCTTTCTCTTGTTCTCTTATTCACCTCTGTCCAGCTGCCTACATTTTGACTCTTGTCCTATCTGTGCCCCTTCTCCTTGATTGTGCAGGGAAGGAAAAAAGACATAAAAGTTGGTTTGATCATTGTGTCTCCCTAAACAAAATGAAGGTTTTGTTACAGAAGAGTTTAAAACTTCCAATTTATTTAGAGACAGGGTGGCTAATCTGGCCAGAAATATGAGCCAGAACTGTGTCTGCAACGAAGGACAATAATACCTTTGAAAATGTTAATAGTAGCTTTTCCTTAAATTGAAAAGGTTTTTTTTTTTTTTTTTAAATTGTAAAAGTTATGTGTTTGTCATAAAAAGCAAATAGTGCTATAGGCAGCTGAGGTGGGAAGATCACTTGAGGACAGGAGTTCAAGACCAGCCTGGGCAGCATAGTGAGACTTTGTCTCTACAAAAAATAAAAAGCAAATAAAAAATTAGCAGGGTGTGGTGGCGTATGCCTGTAGTCCTACCTACATGGAAGACTGAGGTGGGAGAATCACTTGAGTCTAGGAGTTTGAGGCTGCAATGAGCTATAATCATGCCACTGCACTCTGGCCTGGGTAACAGAGTGAGAGCCTGTCTCTTAAAAAAAAGAAAAATGTTTTTAAGCAATTTAAAAAGCAAATAACTGTCTACATTATTTGCTTTACATTACATGAAACTAATAAGTACTTGCATTATTCCTTTATTCATCTATATTTGAAAATTGTTTTGTTTCAATTATGAATAATGTGTTCCCTTCGTTGTTTTCCCCTTCATATTTGCTGCAAAGGCTGTAAAAGGTACACTACAGAGTTGTGTGCCACCTTAGGGATGGAAGTCAGCCACTCCTGCTGTATGGATTTTAGTTTCATAGGCTATTTCCATTCCTCCTTGACACACTGAACCATAAATCAATACCCCAAGTTTTACCCTTACCTGCAACCAAGGTTTCTACTGTACTGAAAATGGCCATGTGAATGTGAGTTTGAGAAAGGTCACATATGGTAAAGTTTTTGTGTTGCCACATTTTCTGCATATTCTGTAACCAGGAATGATATGACTGTATAAATTTATGTTACAGACACACTTGTTTGTACATTTAATGCCTGCTTTCTATAACATGAAAAAATACACAGAACATTTTATGCAATTGGCCCTGAGTAATGCAACACATAAATGCTTTGAGCAGTTACCAAAAATTATGCAGGTTATTACAAAAGTTATATGGAATTGCACAGATATTCTAAATGTGCTTTTGAGTAAATTTCTCAGCTACCAGAGGCCTGGGCAGCTGTTTCCAGCACATCCTGGCACAACATTCATGTTATCATCCACTTATGTATTCCACAATTTCAAATGATTGATGATACACCTCCTCCATCTTTGCTTCCTCTTGGAGGAAAAAAATATACAAGCAATCACGAGCACAGGAAGAGGTGGACAACTGCATCATAGGAAAGGATGCATAACTGTGAACTCTAAACATGAGCTGAGTGCCTGATGCAGTATAGGAACCAAGTAAGTTGATAATCAGTGAGGCTGGAGGATTGAAATTTTATTTGGTAAAGAATATTGCGCCAGGCGCGGTGGCTCACGCCTGTAATCCCAGCACTTTGGGAGACCGAGGCGGGCAGATCACGAGGTCAGGAGTTTGAGACCAGCCTAGCCAACATAGTGAAACCTGCCTCTACTAAAAATACAAAAAATTAGTCAGGCATGGTGGTGGGCACCTGTAATCCCAGCTACTCGGGAGGCTGAGGCAGGAGAATGGCTTGAACCTGGGAGGTGGAAGTTGCAGTGAGCTGAGATCATGCCATTGCACTCCAGCCTGGGTGACAGTGTGAGACTCCATCTCAAAAAAAAAAAAAGAAAAAGAAAAAAAAATATTGAAATAGAATCTATAGGAAAAAACTCTCCTTGAATCTAGTAAATGTGGAATCACAAAATTGAAATAATGTGCGTCTGAAAAGTGAATAAATAGATGCCAAGAAGGAGTGACTCATAAGCACATGAGTTGTAAGAGGCTGAACTTGAGAGACCAGATCAGGCAATGCCGCTTAATACCATCACATGATCCTCCCCGAGGCCCTGTATTTAATTAAAATAGAGAGGGAGGCACCACAGATGCCAGAAGAGCACTGTTGCTTTTGGTGGATGGGCCCAGAGGAATTCAGAGTTAAACCTTGAGTGCCTGCGTCCCTGAGAATTCAGCATGGAATGTCTCTACTATTTCCTGGGATTTCTGCTCCTGGCTGCAAGATTGCCACTTGATGCTGCCAAACGTGAGTAACCCTCAATTTCTATGTTTAACCCATTCTCTGGCCATTGGCTGAAATGATGGCTAATAATATCCTCTGAACTAGAGGTTGGACTGAAGTTCTTCAGGAAGCATTCATCTCTGGCTCACTCATCTTTTCTTCTGCAAATTGTTGGGAAAGCTGAAACTACAGCAAAATGCCTCCAGCTCCATTCTTTGCTTTCGGCTCATGGAAGGTAAAAACCATGCAGCCCTTCTCTTGTGAAGCTTTTTTCCCATTGCAGTTGTAACCCATTCTTGCCAGACGGTGTTTGGTGGAGGGTTGGACAGCCTCCGGTCACAGAACAAAGCAACTCCATCAACTAAACTGTGTCCAGCTTCCATCCAAAAAGGTGGAGACCTCACATGAAATGGGGTCTCCAATCTGGAGACAAACTCACTAATCTTCCCAGCCCAGAAGCTATTGCTCCTCCTGCGGGGCTTCCTCACAGACCTGCAGGAGCTTGCTGGGAGAGGAGCTGAAACCCAGGCTCTCTACCCTGGTCACGCAGGAGAGGCCAGGGCATTTTTAACAATACTGATACCCACGCAATGAAACCAGAATCTTTGGGAGTGGGGTCAGAGGATCCTTGTTTTAAAAGTTCCTCTTGGGATCTGCCTATGCAGCCACGGTCCAGACCACTGAGTCAGTGTGCAGATTCGCGAGAGGAAGAGAGCTGAGTCGCGGTGACCCTGGGCCTGGGATTGCGGGGACGGGACGGGTGGGAAGCGGCCAGAGGCGCAGCGGCTTCTGCTCGGAGCCGCAGAGGCCTGAGACGTGGGCCGGCCCACAAGACCCCGCGGCCGCGCCCTAACCCTGGGTCTCCCGACTGCGACTGCGACCCGGGAAAAGGCCTGCGTTTTTGGAAAGGAAGTCTCATCACAAGGAGCTGATCCGGAGTCTGCGTGTAGCACGTGCCGGGCCCGCAGTGCGCTGCGCGTCCTCCTAGCAGCCCGCGGAGCCCGGCGCTGTGATGGTCCCGCTTCCCACACGAGGACACGGGCCACAGAGTGGGCAAGGAACTCGCCCCAAGCCACACAGCGGGCAAGCTGAGGAGGCAGCCTTCCATCCTGACCTCTGTCCTTCCTGCCTGGGTTTGGGGTTGGACAGGTTCGGGCTTCCCGCCAGCCTAGGGGCTGGGTCTCCAGTGGTTTTGCTCCGTTTCCTCATTTCCTTCAAAACGAGGAGTTTTCGTTTCCTCATTTGCAAAACTGGGTAATTGGGTTCTTGTGAGATCAGCTGCTTGGCGTGGGAGACATGCATGGTGGGGATTGTTCCTAAGGAGGCAGACTTGCACCCACCCTTAGGATACCTCCCAGGACAGGCTCCTTTAAAGACGAAGGAACACAGAATAGACGAATAGACCCGATGGGGGACACCTGCCCTTATTCCAGCCTCTTTCAAGCCCACTTCGCTCTGCTCAATAAAGCAGATTAGCAGGAGGCTGAATCCGCACTGTTAGCTCAAGAGTCCTCAACCTCTTAGGCAGTGTAACAAAACTCAGCCATTCACCGGGTTCACCTTGCTCTGGACTAAATATTCTGCCCAGAAAAAATAAGGGCAGGCAGAATGTAGCAGTGTATCAAGCACTAAAGATTTCCTGCCGTTTTTCATTCGTAGCCCTGAAGGAAGGAGAAGGTGTGGACAAGGTAGCTGGCGGCAGCCCTGCCACCACCTCTCTGCTGGTGGACACAGCAAGGAGGCCAAAGTGTGAAGGGAGAGTCAGCTGCAGCACTGGGTGTGACCTCAAATTTACCTTCACATTTTTGTATTTGTTGTAGAAATGGATCTTACTATGTTGCCCAGGCTGGTCTCAAACTCCTGGGCTCAATCCTGCCTTGGCCTCCCAGAATGCTAGGACTACAGGCGTGAGCCACCTCATTCGGATGGGTTTATTTTTTTAATTTTTGTAGACACAGGGTTTTGCCATGTTGCCCAAGCTGGTCTGGAACTCCTGGGCTCAGGCAATCACCCACTCTCAGCCTTCCAAAGTGTTGGGATTACAGGCATGAGCCATTGCATCCAGCCTTTATTTTTAAATTCAACTTTTTATTGTGAGGTATTTATAGATTCACATACTGTTGTAAGAAATAATACAGAGAGATCCCCATGCACCCTTTACCCAGTTTGCCCCAGTGGTACCATCATGCAAAACACGACATCACAGCCCAGATATTGACATTGATACAGTCAAAACACAGCAGAGCTCCATCACCAAAGTATTCTCATGCCCTTGTATAGCCAAATCCACTTTCCTCCTTCCAACACTCACCCAGTTCCTGGCAACCACTAATCTGGTTTCCATTTTTATCACTTTGTCATTTCCAAAATTCTATACAAATGGAATTATCTAGTATGTAACCTTTTGAGATTTGCTTTTTTTTAAACCCAACATAATTTCCTGGAACTTCATTGATTTATTGAAGTAACTGCATCAATAGTTTGTTACTCTTTGTCACAGATTAGTATTCCATGGTATGGATGTACCACAGTTTGCTTAACCATTCACCCATTAAAGGACATCTGGGTTATTTCAGTTTGGGCTATTATGAATAAAGCTGCTATAAACATTCATGTGCAGATCTCTGTGTGAATATCAGTTTCGTTTCTCTGGGATGCATGCTAAAGGGTACAATTTCTTGGTTATATGATAGCTGCGTGTTTAATTTTGCAAGAAACTAACAGAGTGGTTGTACCATTTTACATTTCCACTAGCAATGTGTGAGCAATCCAGTTTCTCTACATCCTTGTAAGCATTTGATGTTGTCACTGCTTTTTAGTTAAGTCTTACTGATAGGGATATAGTGATATTTCACTACTGGCTAATGATGTTGAATATCTTCTTGTGTGTTTATTTGCCACAAGATGAATGAAATGGTGAAATATCATTTCATTAATTTTTACCGATTTTTCTAATTGAATCCCGTGGTTTTCTTATAGTGAGTTTCGAAAATTCTTTATATATTCTAAATACTAGTCCTTTATTGGAAGTGTGGTTTACAAATAATTTCTCCCAGTCTGTCGCTTGCCTTTTCATCCTCTTTCATGTCATGTTTCAGAGAGCAAAGGTTTTTTATTTTAATGAGTTCCAACTTCCTTTTATGGGTTGTGTTTGTGTCAATTCTAAGAATTCTTGCCCAGTCCTAGATCCTGAAGATTTCACCTAGGCTTTTTGCTATTTTACAGCACCATATGTTGAAAAGGCTATCTTCCCTCCATTGGATTGTTTTTGCATCTTTGTCTAAAATCCAGTCGGGCACTGTAGTGCTTGCCCGTGGTCCTAGCTAATCGGAAGGCTGGGGCAGGTAGATCACTTGAGCCCAGGAGTTTGAGTCCAGCCTGAGCAACATAGTGAGACCCCCATCTCTTAAAAAAAAAAAAAAAAAAAAATTAGTAGCGCATGCTTGTGTGGGTCTATTTCTGGATTCTCTCTTCTATTCCATTGACCTATGTGCCTATCCCTTGTAACTCTCCTTTTAAGTTTGTACTTTTCCTTGACTTCTGACATTTAAAATCAGAAGAGAAATCTGTGTTTTGATTATGTTCCTGGAAACAATAACTTTCTTTCAAGATCTGAGGAAGAGGAAGACTCTCTGGAACAGTGGAAAGAACTTGTCCTGGGAATCAAAAGATGTGAATCTTGATTGCTACTAAAGATGACCCTAGGTGAATCATATCATTTCCCCAGGCCTGAATTTCTTCATATATAAAATGAAGGGATTTGAACTAAATAATCTTAGTTCTTTTCATATGACTCAAGTGAATTTCCAATTACAAATATTTATTGATAAACACAAATGTCCTCCCCTCACTTAATATCTATTTCCAAATAGGAGCAATCTCATAGAATCACAGGACATTTGGCTTTTGTCATATTTGAAGGCCCAGATAATACACATGGCCTGAGGTCACACAGCCTGTTTAACAACAGAACCAAGGCTAGAAAACAGGTTCCATGACTCCTACTTTGCCGCTCTTTCCCATTCTCTCTGCCTCCCAGAGAAGAAGGGAACCTGTTGCTCCCTTCTCCTACCAGAGAAGAGGAATAGAAGAAATAGGTCAGAGATATGCATCCAATATGGCTTCTCTGAGCACCCACTAAATACCACACCTCATGGAGGATCTCTCCCAGGATTTAAGAGAAGAACAAGACAGAGTTTCTGTCCTCCGAGAGTCTATAGCTAGGCCAAGACATAGAACCATAGAAATTAATGGGAGAAAAGTTTAAGACCATTGGCTGAGGAATACAGACAGTTGAGCTTTGGGCTGTAACAAAGTAGACTAAGACATTTATTATCTTGGTCAGTCCCGAGGTAAGCAGGACTAGAGCAACGGCTCAACAGTTCCATTGAGGGCTCCATTTCTTTTTATCTTTCCACTCTGACACCCTTAATGTGTTGGCTGTTTCCTCAGATGTGTGTCCTCATGGTTAAATATGACTGTCATAGCTCTGGCCATCACATTATTACACTACCATCTCCAAAATCAATTCTGAGGAGGAAAAATTGAGTTTGTTCTCACATATCTCTTGTTATAAAGAAGGAAAACTTTTCTCAGAAGTCCCAGAAGACTGCTTCTCAGCTCTCATTGGCCAGTATCAAATTATCTATCTGCTCCTGCCCTAATTGTGAGGAAAGCTAGGAAGTGATACTCTGGAATTTTGAACTGTTAGAGTAGAAACTCTGCCAGCAGGGGGAAAAAAGGAGGAGGAGTGCAGGCAGGAAATAGCTTCTTGGAGGCAACCAATCAGTCTGCTACAATTCTCAAAAGAGAGAGACCATGTGACCACCAGGCTGGTCAGGCAAAGCAAAAAGGCAGACACTAACTCACGATTAGAAATAATTTTAAAAGAACTGTAATATTACAAGCCTAGAGCAACCACTCAGAACAAAATAAGTGAAAGAGGTGTCACTAACAAGCTAGTTGTAGAGATAAAATGGAATCCAAATATAACTCCAAAGAGTATAGGAAAAGAAGGAAAAAAAGAACAAATGGAACAAATAGAAAACAAATAACAAGATGGTACACTTAAATTTCATCATATTGATCATTACATTAAATGTGAATTATCTAAACACTCCAACTAAGAGACAGAGATTGTCAGACTGGATTTTTAAACATCCAATTACATGCTTTCTATGAGAACTTTACTTCAAATATAAAAATGCACAAAGGTTTAAAATGTAAGGATGAGTAGAAACATAAATCAATCTAAACATTTTTTAAAGTAAAAGAATGGAAAAAGATATACCAAACACTAAGCATTCATATCAAAGTATTCTTTAGAACAAGGGATAATACCAGGGATAAAGAGCATAAATTCCTATTGAGAAAAGGGTCAGTTCATCAAGAAGCTGTAACAATTCTAAATGTATAGTATGCACCTGACAACAAAGCTTCAAAATTCATACAGCAAAAACTGGAAGAAGAAACAGGCAATTGGAAAAAACCACAATTATAGTTGGAGATTTCAAGATTTCTCTCTCAGTAATGAAATAACAAGTAGAGAAAATCAGTAGGAACACAGAAAACTCAAAGAACACTATCCACTAGCTTGACATAAATGACGTTTAAAAAGAAGACACTCTACCTAACAAATGTGGACTACACAAAGTATATGGAACATTCACCAAGACCATTAAAAAGCTGTTTATCAGTAAACTTCCTGGTACTAGTACGGGTTGCTTGGAATCTTGAAGGCATTCCTGAGCCTGGCATTCCTTTAGCCAAGTGAGTAGTTCAGAATGGGAAAAAAAATCCAAAAATCCAAAGATTTTTGACATCAGTGTTTTCCTAATGGTATTGTATCAAATTTAAATATTCAGAGGATGTGTATTGAGAAGCCAAGTGATGGCTAAAAAATATTGACTTTCAAAATTTTTATTTGACTCATTTAAAGTTCATAAAGACATAGGGTCTGAATGCTTGTAATCAAGATATTTCCAGTAGACTTCCTTTAAAAAACAAAGCACCCTCTGTTTACTTGATGTGCTAAATATATTATGTATGTGCTTTTCAACAGTAAGAAATAAAAAGTTTCTGTGAGGTGATTACTAAATGAAGAATGGAATTTGTTTTTCGAATATTGATACAGGATTTCATGATGTGCTGGGCAATGAAAGACCTTCTGCTTACATGAGGGAGCACAATCAATTAAATGGCTGGTCTTCTGATGAAAATGACTGGAATGAAAAACTCTACCCAGTGTGGAAGAGGGGAGACATGAGGTGGAAAAACTCCTGGAAGGGTAAGTCAAAAGATTCAACCCAAACACCTGCAATTTCCTACTTCAGTAAGTCTTGTAGATAGTAAAGCCTTTTAGATCACACGGCTCACGTCATTTCCACAAATGACAGTGCTCTCATTACCAAGTCAGGGGGCACCTGGACTTGGCAGTATTTTCTTTAGTCCAACACTATCACTTCCTAAGCCACAAATAATCTCCTTAGAAATTTCCACATTGGTAGCTCTTGGAATACTTTTGAAGAGTGAGCAGATTTAGCTTTAAACCTATTTAACCAACCTGGGAATGGTCATCTTCAGAAACCCAGTCACCCCAAAACCATGTTTACTGTCTCAAAGGTGTGGCTTATCAGAAACTGAAAATCTTTTTTTTTAGATAAAAGAATGCGTCCTTCAGTCATTGGTTTTGAGATTTAAAAATACAAACGTTTAAAACTTATCTCCTTAACCCAAGTGAGCTGATTTGTTTTATTATCGTAGGTAAATGTTCTTGCTGTGATTAGAGAATTCTTAATTGGTCTGATTTATTTTTTAATTTATCTTCTAGAGTGTTGTACTCTGAAAGCTTAAGTGAGGAATACAAAATATAAATTTAATATATTATAAAGAGGCATGTGGGTCCTCTGGTCCTTATTAATAGAGTTACCTCTAAATGTTTATGAATGAAAGGAGAAAGATGCTGCGTCATTGAGCCCCACTTTTTTTTGCCCTAGGAGGCCGTGTGCAGGCAGTCCTGACAAGTGACTCACCAGCCCTCGTGGGCTCAAATATAACATTTGTGGTGAATCTGGTATTCCCTAGATGCCAAAAGGAAGATGCCAATGGCAACATAGTCTATGAGAAGAACTGCAGAAATGGTAAGAACGCAGTATTCAAAACTACTGGAGACCCGTTTTCTAAACCTTAATGGTCACAGGTGCTCCTGTAAGTGCCAGATGCTGCTCTCGTCCCTTGCCACTGCACTCTATGAGCTGGATGACAGAGACGGTGAGTGTGTGGTCCTACCCAGCGCCTTCATCAACATCAACGTCAGCCAGCTCTCCCCTGCTTGGAGCCCTCTTCAAAAGCCACATCGCCACCCCCTGCTTTTCCTTAGTGTCCAGTTGATTGGACAGAGAATACCTTGTTGAGTCTCAGATTTTGCTTTTATTACTTGGAACTCTTGACTATTCAAAGAATAGCCAATTTGACAGATGTTTGCTGATCAGTCTAATTTCGGCCGACAAGGATTTCTTAAGCAAATGCTGTGTGCTGGCACAAATGCTAAAATGTGTATATTTTGGTTTTGCTTTGCTCTTAGTGAAAGAAATAAGCTCCCTGTCCATGTTAAAGAGGACCAAAGGTGCAAATACATCAAGGGAAATTATCTTATCAGAATGGTACATGCTCAAAAAACAGAGCTAATGGCCGGGCGCCATGGCTCACGCCTGTAATTCCAGCACTTTGAGAGGCCGAGGCAGGCGGATCACCTGAGGTCAGGAGTTCAAGACTATTCTGGCCAACATGGTGAAACCCCGTCTCTACTAAAAATATAAAAATTAGCCGGGCATGGTGGCAGGCGCCTGTAATGACAGCTACTCGGGACGCTGAGGCAGGAAAATTGCTTAACTCTGGGAGGCGAAGGTTGCAGTGAGCCGAGATTGCGCCACTGCACTCCAGCCTGAGTGACAGAGCAAGACTCTGTCTCAAAAAACAAAACAAAAAAACCAGAGCTAATTATTGAGATTCTTCAGTCAGTAACAAGGCTTTTTAATAATGAATTTATGATTTTATTATTTAGAACTTTTATTAAGCTGTCAATATATTCATTTTTTATTAATTTTTTATCTTCCTGTGGGGAAAACATTCAATTCTGTATGGAAAATATTTTATATTTAACATGAATTAAGCATTTAATATTTTGTAACACTTTTTTCTCTTCTTTTTTTGAAACAACTTTTTTTTTTTGAGATAGAGTTTCACTCTGTCACCCAGGCTGGAGTGCAATGGCGCGATCTCGGTTCACTGCAATCTTTGCCTTCTGGGTTCAAATGATTCTCCTGCCTCAGCCTCCCAAGTAGCTGGGATTACAGGCACCCAACACCATGTTCAGCTAATTTTTGTATTTTTGTAGATACGGGGTTTCACTATGTTGGCCAGGCTGGTCTCGAACATTTGACTTTGTGATCCACCTGCCTCGGTCTCCCAAAGTGCTGGGATTACAGGCGTGAGCCACCGCGCCCAGCCAGTGTTTGTCTTTCTATGCCTGGCTTATTTCACTTAACATCATGACCTCCAGTTCCATTCATGTTGCTGAAAATGATGGGATTTAATTCTTTTTATGACTAATATTCCATTGTGTATATATACCACATTTTCTTTATCCATTTATCTATCGATGGATACTTCATTTGGTTCCATATCTTGACTATTGTGAATAGTGCTGCAACATAGGAGTACATACATCTCTTTGATAGATTGATTTCCTTTCTTTTGGATATATTCCCAGCTGCCTCATATGGTAGCTCTATTTTTAGTTTTTTGAGGAACCACCATACTGTTTTCCACAGTGGTTGTACTAATTTACATTCCCACCAGCAATGATATACTGTTGGTGATCTGTATTACCTTTTTTGAGACATGTCTATTCAGATCTTTCACCCATTTTTTGATTATTTTTTATTGATACATGATAATCATACATATTTCTGGGATACATGCAATATTTTGATACATGCATACAATTTATGGTGATCAAATCAGGGTGATTGGGATATCCATCACCTCAAACATTTATCATTTCTTTGTGTTAAGAACATTTCAAATCTTTCTCTTTGTTTATTTATTTTTTGAGATGGAGTTTCACTCTGTTACCCAGGCTGGAGTGCAGTGGTGCAATCTCAGCTCACTGCAACCTCCGCCTCCCAGGTTCAAGCAATTCTCCTGCTTCGGCATCCTGAGTAGCTGGGATTATAGGCGCACGCAACACGCCTGGCTAATTTTTGTATTTTTAGTAGAGACGGGGTTTCACATGCTGGCCAGGCTGGTCTCGAACTCCTGACCTCAACTGATCCGCCCACCTCGGCCTCTCAAAATGCTGGGATTACAGGTGTGAGCCACTGCACCCAGCCCAAATCTTTCTTCTAGCTGTTTTGAAACATACAACAAATTGTTGTTAACTATAGTCACATAGATTCAACAATTTTAGCACTTTGTCATATCTGCTTCTCTCCATATATCTATAGCCGTATGTAGATATAAGGATAGCTATATATATATCTATCCACATCTAGAGAGAGAAAGAGGGATTTTAAAAATCATTTAAAGCATCAAAAATAGCCAAATATAATATGCAAACCTTGATTGGGGTGATAATGGTGTCAGGGCTGTGTAGGAAAATGTTCTTATTCTTAGACATGTGTGCTGGAGTCTTTACGAATAAACAGTCATGATGTCAAGTGTGTTCCGGAAAAAAAACTACTGATAGAGTGTGTCAAAATAAAAAGATAAACTATCTCTCAGTTTGATTTGAATAAGATTATGATTTGAAAACCCAATAGGAAGAAAAATACATTAAATGATATCTCTACATTGGACTTTCTTGAATAATTGCTTTGTATAAAACTTTCATTGAAATATAACAAATTCAGAAACGTGCACAAGTCATAAGCACACTATTGGATGAATTCTACATATTAAGTGTTTAGTTGTCTGACTACTTTTAAACTAGTTATGAAAAAAATATGAAAAGGTGTTTAATTCAGTGATGCATGCACATTGGGTTTTCTGAGCCCCAGATAACACTCATAGCTGGTTTCTTTCTCTGTTTAGAGGCTGGTTTATCTGCTGATCCATATGTTTACAACTGGACAGCGTGGTCAGAGGACAGTGATGGGGAAAATGGCACCGGCCAAAGCCATCATAACGTCTTCCCCGATGGGAAACCTTTTCCTCACCACCCCGGATGGAGAAGATGGAATTTCGTCTACGTCTTCCACACACTTGGTTGGCTTTTGCAAACCCCTAAGCCTCTTCTTTACCTTTCCTTAAAATTTCAACCTTCTCTTTTCTTACTCTACAATTGGGAATGATAACACAGAGAGTTAATAGCAGTCACCCTGCTAACTTTCCTTAGCATGGGTGAAGGGTGAGAGAGAAAAATGAAATCCTGGTTAACCTTGCCAAATCTCCAGGACACTGAAGAGTTAAAAAGAGGGAAAAACTAAAATATTAAGCTCTTTTTCAAAAAAACAAAATCACTTATTTTTTTTCTACCTAAAACCATAACAAGAAAAAATACTAACACTTATTTATTTGAATGGCACATGGAGGCTGGGCATATGGTTTACACCTGTAATTCCAGCACCTTGGAAGGCCGAGGCGGGTGGATCACCTGAGGTCAGGAGTTCAAGACCAGCCTGGCCAACATGGTGAAGCCCTGTCCCCACTAAAAATACAAAAATTAGCTAGGTGTGGTGGTGTGCACCTGTAATCCCAGCTACTCAGGAGGTTGAGGCAGGAGAATCACTTGAACCCAGGGTGTAGAGGTTGCAGTGAGAGGAGATTGAGCCATTGCACTCCAGCCTGGGCGACAGAGTGAGACTCCATCTCAAAAAAAAAAAACCAAAAAAACAGAATGGCACATGGATGAGCATTCATTGATTTATTCTTCTGTTTTTTTATGTTCTCTAGAGAATTTTTAAGATTTAAAGAAGCATGTGCTATTTATATGTAGGAAATCCTCAGAAAAGATAGAAATAAAAAATAAAAATTATCCGTAATTAACACCAGAGATTATCATTGTGAATTATTATGGTGTTTTCTTTGCTAGTATGTATTAAGTTCATTATTAAGATCACATACACATTTTTGCTTACTATCATGAGCATTTAATGATATGATTTTTAAAATGTTTATATTTTGTTTTAATGGCTGCACAATATTTCATTGTGTAGAAATAAAATAACTACTGTTCCACTTTGACCTAGCCCATTCTGTCTTTTTTTAAATTACAAATGGTATTCATTTTGCTTTATTATTGGGGAAATTATTACTTTAGAAGAAGCAAACTTAGTTTATTATTAATTAGGCTGCTAAATTCTTAGTTTAAAATGTCACTAGGTGCCACCTGGCACTGCATATTTGAAAACTGCTACCAATTGAGCAGCCTCCAGATTTCTAAATGTTCATCTTTCATCACAGATTAGAGAGCGCTCCTCTTCCTTCAATTAACTTATTTACAAATCAGGACAAAATAGTAACAATACATACCCATTGAGCAGAGTAAAGCTATGTCAAATATTATGCTCATCTATATAAACCAATTGCCTTAAAACTGACTTATTTTTCACTGCCATTATGACCCCATTAGCCAACTCCCCAAACGTTTCTTTGACTTGTCCCTCTCATGACAGAATTCTGACAGTTTGCGTGGAGTCACTTATGCTTACTAACACTCCCAGACTCTTTAGCCTAGTAAACATTCCAATAACTTACCAGATCAACTGTCTGTATTTACAATCAGCCTTCAGCCTAGAACTTGCTCTGTTGGTCTAACAAGACTGCCTTGAATTGCTGTCTTCCACTGAGGTCTCAGAGTTAACTGATTTTCTCCCTCAACTAAGTATGGTCTCACCTCTCAGAGCTGAAACTAACATTTGCTTCATGAATAACGCCTGAGAGACACCCCTTCCCCTTATAACTTCTGAGGGAGCTACCCCTGCATCTCAGAGTGAAGGAGGATTCCAAATCACACATCCCTTGAGAGACCAGTATGTTTTTCTCCCACGTTTGACGGTGTGATAAATGGGGTCTTGAAACAACCCGGTCTCGAAAGCATTCAGGGTAAGATACCCAGTCAGTGACAGGTCTTAACCAGGCCCCCTGGCAGGATTAGAAAAGTTCTTGATTTGGGAATTATAGTAAGAGGAGTTACAGAGTTTTAAAATGTGTTTAAATGTCCTTGAGCCCTGAAGGAGAGGAATTACTTCCACCTGTTAGCTAGCAGCAGGGAGGGTTGGAGAAAGAAAAGGAATGACTCAGGGGTGTTCTAGGAAAGTGCCTGTGGAACTGCTCTATTCTGTTTTATGTCTGCCATCCTCTATTTCATCACTTACTGGATTTTGATTTTTATGTTTTTGAGACAGAGTTTCGCTCTGTCGCCAGGCTGGAGTGCAGTGGCATGATGTTGGCTCACTGCAATCTCTGCCTCCGGGTTCAAGCCATTCCGCTGCCTCAGCCTCCCGAGTAGCTCGGATTATAGGCTCGTACCACCACAGCCGGCTAATTTTTTTTGTATTTTAGTAGAGACAGGGTTTCACCATGTTGGCCAGGATGGGCTCCATCTCCTGACCTCAGGTGATCTGCCTGCCTCGGCCTCCCAAAGTGCTGAGATTACAGGCATGAGCCACTGCGCCCAGCTACTTGCTGTATTTTTATATACAAATACTATTAGGAGATGGAGGATTCCAGTCCCCTTTTAAAAATCTGCTTAATAATATAGCGGAAATAGTAACAAAAATAAAGTAGGTTATTGGATAAATAATTTTTTAACTCTTCTGGACACCTCATCATTATAATAAATGTATTTTCTGTGGGGAAAACATGTATTTCAAGTGCCAAATACTTAACATGAAAAGCATTTATTTGTAAACTAAGGGCTAACTGTATTATGCCACTAAACAGCTTTTTTTATTTTAACCAACTATATACAATTACATGTGTATAACTGTGGGTTTGTTTCGTAAGATTTTACATTAAAATGAGCACCATCTCCCTTTCTGAAGCAGACCATAGGCCTATCCTATTTTCCCTCCTCAGAGCAATCTATAAATGGTGGTAGCTAGTCTTTAAGGAACAGCTTCCTATAATGACGATTTAATGCAGCCAATAACTAAAAATTTCCATCCTCCCAAAGGTCAGTATTTCCAGAAATTGGGACGATGTTCAGTGAGAGTTTCTGTGAACACAGCCAATGTGACACTTGGGCCTCAACTCATGGAAGTGACTGTCTATAGAAGACATGGCCGGGCATATGTTCCCATCGCACAAGTGAAAGATGTGTACGTGGTAACAGGTGAGTGGTGTGAACTCTGAGGATGAGGCACTTCATTCTGTTGACGTCAATGGGTTCAAAAAGAGTTAAGGCCAAGTGTTCGGGGTTAGGTTACGATTCATCTGGGCCCCTACCTAAGCTTGTATATTTAATTAGTTGTAGTTCATCTGTTTTCCAGAATAGCTTAGGAAACCCCAGAAAACTTGCATGTGAAAAGGAAAATAATGCTAGATTATCCTTCATTTTAATATTTTAACCTAAAAGCATCGTCGAAGTCTTCCACTTACAATCAAGCAGTCATGCATTCTTTCTTTCTTTGGGGGATGTATATTTTAGATCAGATTCCTGTATTTGTGACTATGTCCCAGAAGAATGATCGAAATTCATCCGATGAAACCTTCCTCAAAGATCTCCCCATTACGTTTGATGTCCTGGTTCATGATCCTAGCCACTTCCTCAATTATTCTACCATTAACTACAAGTGGAGCTTCGGGGATAATACTGGCCTGTTTGTTTCCATCAATCATACTGTGAATCACACGTATGTGCTCAATGGAACCTTCAGCCTTAACCTCACTGTGAAAGCTGCAGCACCAGGACCTTGTCCGCCACCACCACCACCACCACCCAGACCTCCAAAACCCACCCCTTCTTTAGGTAAGGTTTCGCAGTGATCTTTGAGGGGGGCTCCTTACTGGCTAACAAAATATTCACGTAGGTCATATTATTAAATCCCTCCTTAAGGGGATGTTGTAAGGACTCTGTGGTGATTCCATTTTGTACCTGTTGATTTTTTAAAGCAAATTTATCACCATTTTACACCTATAGAACACAGAAGAAGGGAGAATGTATTTAAAGTCACTTTGCAAATAGAATTCAGTGACTTGTAGAAAGCTCTTTGACCTTCCTCATTTGCACTCGCCCCTGCTATGTGTACACACTCTGCCCTCTTCTAACCTGTCATATTTTTGTTTATCTGCCATTTTTTATGGCTATGAGAAGGCACACTGGTACCTTATAAATGATCAGGCCATTTCTATGTTCCTTCCTCTCGCCTGCTAATTTCTTTCCCTACCCTGCCCGCACCCACCCAGTGTCCATGAAGACACAGCTGTACTTGAAAGCAATTTCCAAATGGTCCAAGAAAGAATGCAGCTTGAGAGTATTTCTGGGTTAGCCAGCTGCAGTGACTCCTGACATTAAAATTGTGCTGCATCGTATGTTTATTGCGGCACTATTCACAATAGCAAAGACTTGGAATGAACCCAAATGTCCATCAATGATAGACTGGATTAAGAAAATGTGGCACATATACACCATGGAATACTATGCAGCCACAAAAAAGGATGAGTTCATGTCCTTTGTAGGGACGTGGATGAAACTGGAAACCATCATTCTGAGCAAACTGTCACAAGGACAGAAAACCAGACTCCACATGTTCTCACTCACAGGGGGGAATTGAACAATGAGAACACTTGGACACAGGGCAGGGAACATCACACACCAGGGCCTGTGGGGGGTGAGGGGAGGGGGGCAGGATGGCATTAAGAGATATACCTAATGTAAATGACAAGTTAATGGGTGCAGCACACCAACATGGCACATGTATACATATGTAACAAACCTGCACGTTATGCACATATACCCTAGAGCTTAAAGTATATTAAAAAAAGATTAAAATAAATAAATAAAAATAAAATTGTGCTGCATATAAGACATTAGTAATTCAATACCACCCTGTATTAAAAGTCTGGGGACATTCAAGAAGTCCTTAAGAGTCCACTTTGGGTAGCACTGGTTTCTATCTGATTCCCCACGCTACCCCATGCCATCACCACCCTTCCCTACTGGGCCAGTTGCACTCAGCACCCCAGGATCCCGGGGATAGCAATAGGCTGACATCCTCTCACTGGTCGCAAGAGGGCGCCATGGACCAAGCCCACGACGGTCCATCATGGCATCTGGGGCTTCTTGTTTTTACAAAATCCTGTTTGTTATATATTATAAAGTTTTACAATAAGATGTTAGTAATAAAATGAGAGGTTGTTAAATCAAGCATATCTAAGT